>NC_087249.1:44139663-44441636 GCF_037042905.1 Lytechinus pictus
ACATTGCATATTAAGATATGTTGAAGTGATAGCATTTAGAAGGGCATAACTTAATGCAACAATCGGGGGAGTTCGAATACTCAACAGCGCCAGTGCATTTGAGTAACGCATATTCATGATAACGCCATTCACGGATATTAAGGTTCTCAAGACATTCTGATAGACACACGATACATCCTTTAAGGCATATCACTCCCCTCTATCACTCTTACATATTTGGTTAGGGAACATATTTTTTATTTCGACATTTGATCCAAGAATTAGGATGAAAATCAATGAAATAAATTACTGTTTTGTTAAGTTCATTGCGCGATGGCCTTGTGGTGATTTGCATTGAGTTTTGGATGAGCAGTATCATAAGCGGGCCGGCGGCGATTTGGGTGAGGAGAGGAAGAAAGGGACGTGGAATCGAAAACCAGTTCGTAATGATAGCTACATTGGCGCATGATGAGAGCGCTATAGGAGAGTGGCAGATCCAGAGAGGGGTTTAAGGGGTTAAACCCCCACCATTGGCTCCCTTAACAAGTAAGGCAGAGGTTGATCAACCTCCAACATCCTCCTTCCCTGATTACGATGATCGCGTGGGGTGGGAGGGGAGGGGGGAAGGACGCAGTACGTCGCAACTCATCGTCATGAAATTGGTCAAGTAAGTAAAGATGTACGGAGGAAACTAAGTCACCTCCCAAGTTGCCATTTCGACACTTATTTGAAATAAGATATTATGGCGTAGAGCGGGTAGTTGTGCAAAGGGGGCACCCCCTCTAATTATGGTTTGATAACAATAGTTTTTTTTAATGTTCCTTCTGAAATCTGCGTAGTTTTCGTCATTTTTTAAAATTTTAATTTGAATATGTTTTCTAAGCCGCCCCATGTGCCCATCCACACTTACACACCCACCCATACGCACCCCCCCCCCCACACACACACGACCCACAACGTGCACTGCATCTTTAAGGTTGTTGACCTTGAGGCCATAGTTTCACTGCGGAGTTTTTTTTTTGCTTCGACATGAATTCCCTCCTCATGCTTATCGAAATCCGATCTACTTGAGATAATTCCACCAGAATTTAATTCTCGACAAATCAACACTGAAATCTAACAACTATAATCGATCCGCCCTTATTCGGTAATAATGTCTTTGTTAAAATATTAAATATCATCGTAAAACATCATAACTCCATATTTTGTCATTGCTGTTGAGGGGGTGTATGTTACTGCACCTGCGTGGTGTACTGTCTAGGTAAAGGACCATTGGGGTTTGGCGCTAGAATTCAATACGCATGTGCGACAATGACTTACATGCTTGAAATAGTGTGAGTTCGAGCTAAAGGCGTTTTTTATCCTTTGAAGGGCCGTGTTGATTTTGTTATTGTCCCGGTTGCTGCGATATTTTAATGTCTTGATATCGAAATAATCAATCAAATTAGTTGTGAGATACCAACCTTCCACTTCCATTCCATATTTTATATACAATGATGTACATTATCACCTCAAGATTCGGCTATAGTTACCGCTCTTGTTTCGCTGGCAAGTAAAGAATTCTCAGAGAAGGGCGCCTGTGTATAACTTCAGCAAACGCAGACGATAAACTTCAGAGATGTGCGTTGTGCGCATGACAATAAACTCAGGATCTGCGGCATAATCTACAATTCAAAACGGGGATGTGTACAAAAAAAATTATCCATTTATCAATTTCTACTTCTCGGTCATATTCGTTTTGGAAGGCTTTGGAACGATCAAAAGAAAATTCCCAAAATCTAACATAATTCCCGAATATGTCGTAACGCTAAGAATTAGAGGAAAATAAGATTGACGAAAACGAAATAGGAAATAATGACATTCTGCACCCGGTTTACCAGACTTCTTTTCTCTTGGAACTCTTCTTATTTTGTAATAAGCAAAGCGCGTGTTAGTACGACTATCTATACCATATCAAGTAAAGTGTCTTAACTGAAATGTTTGATTCATTAAAGTGTGGATAAGTGTCTTCCGCCGAGATTCCAAAGTTCTAAATACTGTAAATACTCTTTCGCTTCTTTCCATCTAGTAAGTATCCAACGTTACAGAGTTCTGGAAAGGCTTTTGTAAGGCGCATGAGTTAAGTGGCGGGCGCTTTCTGGATGTTTTGTTTCGAATTGTAGAAAGTGATTGGTAGACTGAGCCGATGATGGAGAAAGGGCTCTCACGCATGTACCCCCAGATAAAGGTCTTAGAGGGATCGATCCGGTGAATTATGCCGAGTGCAATTCACAGATGGAAGTGGTGCCACTCTAGTAAAAACAAAGTTTGCCTGACTTACACCTTTCAAGAAAAAAGTCAACAAAATCTGAGTTAGAATGGCTAGATTTTGTGTAGAATAGATTAAAGGCTTCATCTTTGTTGCTATATACACTCGGCAAAAAAAGTTCTTGGACACTTATAAAAGTTAAAATATTCCATTTAGATATTTGATTAAAGGCAAATTATTGTATGTCTTTATGACCAGACAATATTCCTCTTCCAGTATGACATGATATTTTCATGTGAACAGTCATGCATGGGTGGTTAAATGCTTTAAACAATAGCAATGTCAGTAAAAGAAAATTACAAGAAATGGACCATTCAAATGCTAATGATCATGGCCATTCTGTAGGCATACATTCAACAATTTCAACAGATTGTTATCATTTGAATTGAATGCTTAGGGATGCATCATGAGACGCAAATTGAGATGGATCATTTGGACACTCACTTTCAAGATGAAGCTTTCCAACCAAGACATGCAAGAGCAATCGGAATGTTGCAGTCTGGGCAGTCATTTAGACAAGTGGCTTGATATTTCCAAGTTTCACCAACAACAATTTCAAATTTGAACCAGCAGTATTTGGGTACTGATGAAGTTAGAGACCGCCCTAGGAGTGGTCGGCCTAGGGCCACCACCCCTGCAGAAGATAGGAGGATAAGGATAATTTTATTTTGCTTATGCCAAGATACTGAAGTTTGACATTTTTTTCATCGACTAACTTTGACTTAAAATTCCAGTGGAATAGTGATGCATCCAAGGTGGATAACTTTCTCTTCACTTTTAGAGTGGTATTTGCCTTTAAGTTTGCTTTTATCGTTTAATGGATATTTATGCCATACAAACTTTCACAACTGAAAGAATGACTGATCGTTTTCTTGCAATTTTCTTTTACTGACATTGCTATTGTTTAATGCCTGTAACCAGCCATGCACTGACTGATCAATTTCTTGCAATTTTCTTTTACTGACATTGCTATTGTTTAAAGCATTTAACCACCCATGCATGACTGTTCACATGAAAATGTCATGTCATACTGGAAGAGGAATATTGTCTTGCAAACAATAATTTGCCTTTAATAAAATATCTATCTGGAATATTTTAACTTGTATAAGTGTCCAAGAACTTTTTTTGCCGAGTGTACATTTGTTGCTGATGGAAAAAAAGTCACGAAAAAAAAATAAGATGACCACTTGGTGTCTTTAAAAAGTACCCATCTAAAAAAATACGGATTGTTCTAAAATTACGATAAACCACAATAAAATAAAGTTAAGTGGAAGTAGCAATCATGATATCAAAACACTATTCAAAGAACTTGATCAGATTTGCTTTCTGGTAATTCTCTTGTATTGGAATCATTCGTTTGCTCACCGTGTAGCTTGTATAACCAATGATCTCTCCCTCTGTGAGTCTCTCCACCCTCAGTCCTCTCCCCCTCTTTCTCTCTCTCTCTCTCTCTCTCTCCCTCCCCATCTTGTTGTAGCACACCATTGGGCACACGAGAGTAATTCATCTGCGCGCAAAGCATGTCGGACAGGCGTAAGTAAAGATCACATGACTTTATTGATTAAAATAATTCATTAAAAATATAGATCAAATGTTTGTATATCAAAAGAAAAACGATAGAGATAATGCTATGTTCATACTCTTTCATAATTAAGGCGTTTGGGGAGGCTAGACTGCATTTTTGTATTTCATTTTAATTATTATTACCCACAATGCAGTTCTGGTTTTTCTGGCAATGAACTGGCCGAAATTATGGTTAGTCTTATTTCAGGCCATTTAAATTTTGATTGAGCTGGGCAAGTACCTGATTAACATATCAAGTCTTAATGTACTGTTAATTGTAACTAATGTCAGTGAATTAAAGCAAAATCTATCGAGGGATTGATTTTTAATGATTTTTTGATGAGCTATGATATAACACGTGAGTGAATGGGGGTCTGTAATACTCATGTGTGCCCTATAATGTTCAACTTCTGAACTCCCCCGGGAGAGGGCGTTAGTCAACGACCTTCCTCGCGTTCCTCACGCCATATTCAATCAAGATGGTCCACGTTGACATATTTTCCCCTTCCCATATTATCATTCTACCCCGCGAAATGGAATCGTAAAATCAGATCAAGCGAAATACCGACTGACACCCCCTACACCCAGCATTGCCCAGGCAAGGGTTCATGCGGGACTGAGGGACTGTGACTATACTCCCCCATGCAGGGGCGGATCCAGGATTTTCCAAAAGAGGAGGGGGACACATTTCCCTTTAAAAATTTGACAAGCAAAAAGCCTGTGTATAACTTCAGCAAAACGTCATAATTATTTACATTACAAATGTTGATTATGGCTCTCAAAAGAGTGGGTAAGCACGAGCCGATACCACCAACCCCCTCCCCCTGGATCCGCCAGTGCCCCCATGCAGTCCTTTTGCCCAAGATTGCACGTTATGCTTCCAATGTTTTAGAGTACCCCTCCTCTCGGAGTATTAAAGAACATTGTTTTGTTTGATTCAGAGAGGATGTAGATCCGGGAAGACAGCTATATACGTATATTTTTAGAAATGGAAAATATTAATTATTTTCTTTTCCAAATGATTAGTAAAACAAAAAATAAATAAAATGGGGGTCATTTGCGTGCCCCATCCTGGATGCACCCTTACACATATCGAAAGACCCCCTCCCGTCCCTTCTTCCCTTTCCCATATGGAATCACCCTCCCCTCCCATTCACCCCTTCCGATTTGTAATGACCCCCATCCCCCTTCCACCCCAGCAATAACGAATCTACTCTCCCTCTCCCTTCCCCCTTCACCCCTGCCATATTTAATGACCCCCTCCCGTTCACCCTTGCCCATATGGAATGCCCCCCTCCCTCCCGTCCCTTTCACATCTGCCCATAATGCCCCCTCCCATCAATTCTTGTAAATTGCCAATTCTTCCACTGCCAATTCGTCTACTCACCACAAAGTCTACCTTTATTTAGTCTGATGCCATTCCGTCCATCAACATTTCGTCTAACAAGCATGTAGTCCAATAACCATTTGGTCAAATCATCACTTCGTCTATGACCACTTCGTCTCATAACCGTTGGTCTAAGATTTGTTTTTTTAATTCATTTTGCCCAATTAACACTTAGTCTAATCGGACCAAATATATATATATAGACTAAAATGGCTTGGAACAACTGGTTATTAGACGAAATGGTGAGTGGACGACATGGCAATTAGACCATGCGGATATTGGATAAACTGATGAAAGACCAAATGATAGTAAACCAGTTGGCAATTGGACGAATTGGCATTGGACCAAGTGAAAATAAACCTAACAGTGCCTTCACTTCAACATCATGGTTAGATATGAAACAGTTGACAACCGACATGATCGAAGACTGGCGCTAGGGTTGATATCGAGTACTAGTTGTTGTTGTTGTTGTCTCTGTATCATAATTTTATCACACCCGTGATGTTCTTTAAAACCTTTTTTCGCGAATACGGGACAGAAGTCAATTCTACACGAACCAATTTTTTTTTTTTCAACTTAAGCATGCTATTATAAGAAACGGGCATTGCAGAATCATTTCATTATTTACAACGAAATATAAATCTAGGAAATATCCAGTCGTGTCAATACAAATCGATTATAAGACTGTGCAATAGTCAGTAAGATTTAATACATCATTTCTCTTTGAATTAATCACTACTGCCCATAAAAAAAACAATATTTGTCGCGCAAACACTTAGGCCCGTATTCTGAAGTCGGGTTTAATTTAAACTCAGGTTTATAGTTGGGGTTTAAGTATGGATAGCCAATTATGAAATAACTCACTAACAGAAGAGATATAATATTTAAGCTCATTTGACTCTTAAATCATTCTCAATTTTCCAGGAAGTATAAATAAGCAGATTGCTTTCACCATTGAAGAATCAGAAAAAAGCACAATAAACTTATGAAATATACAATGTAATAAAAATTTTGACACTTGGCTTTCCATAACTGTAGCACAGTGTTAGACCATGGTCTGAGTGAGTTAAACTAGACTTCAGAATCGGGCCTTATAGTCTTAGGGTTATTTTCAATGTTCGTATAGGAGCCCACTGCCTTTATAACTGTTTGCCGTTACACCATGCGAACGCTGAATAAGATCAAGAGGAGAACAGCGCTTTTACCGATGCAAGATCCGAAGAAATAAATTGAGCAAACTCTGAAAAGTCTGTTAAAATAAATACCTTAAAAGCAAGGAGTGACGAGAGACAAACTTGGTATAGACTTGAATCAATCAGGCTAGAAAGGGCACATTTCAATGTGAATCGCTCTTTGCCATTTCCAACTTCAAATAAAAAAAGATGGATGTATTTGGGTTGGATTGCCGTTATGATATCCAGATCACGAAGTATACATCGCAAAAAGCACGCGAGGGAAGGATAAATCAGTCAGATTTTGGCTGAGGAAAGAGGTGCACTTAACTTAGTTCAAAATGGCATCCTCGCTTTTGAACGCCATTAAAGTCGTTTTTTGTGCGCGCGTATGCGTGTATGTGCCTGAGAGAGTGTGTGTTTTGTGTAAGGTGGGTGTTTGTGTGTGCATGTTTTAAGGCGTCTGAGAACCCGATGACTTTACGACTTTTGTTTAAATCAATCGGAGCGATTTCAATGCGTACTCATATATTCCTTTTCCATGATCATGGAGCAATGTGGCCCAGTGGATTAGTCTCCGGACTTTGAAACAGATGGTCGTGGGTTCGAATCCCAGCCATGGCGTAATTTCCTTCGGCAAATTAGCCATGTCCACATTTTGCTGCACTCGACCCAGGTGAGGTGAATGGGTACCCGGTAGGATTTATTCCTTGAACGCTTCAGCGCCTATACATATGGCGGCTTAGCTACAGCCGGGGTAATAATGATACCAAGTATCAAAGCACATAGTAACTGCTCTATATAAATGGACATATTATTATTACTATTATCAGAGTTCCAAGATCAAGGACAATATGAAGATTGGATATCTATTTACAAGTTTTAAAAAGAAAATTAATGTTGTTTCAGTGAAATTTACACAAAATGTATACTTTCACCTATATAAGCTATACAATGGTCGAAAAAAAATTCTTCTGTAGCACAGGAAAATGTAAAGATCACGATGGTCAGTTTGATCGTTTAAATCGGAAAGAAAGTGAGAGAGAGCGAGAGAGAGATTGGGAGGGGGAGATAGTGATACGAAAGGAGAGAGAGAGAGATAGACAGAAGGGGAAAGTAAGCATTGTAGAGAACAAGGAAAAAAGAGGGTCATCATAGATCTGCTGTATATCTCAGCAAAAGCAAATAGGTCAACCTACATAATGTTTCCAAATTGCATTAACAAGATGAGCAAAGCACGGTGAGCTCATTTCAATTTCGCAGAAATACTGAATTCATATATATATATATATGTGTAAACCCCGACTCTTTAAACCGAGCCCAATCCATTATAAACGATTGTTATTCTCCCGTCTGACGTAAAGTAAAGTAGGTCGTCTTAACACTATTTCAAAAGAAGGCCGGGTTTGTGGTTTCATATTACCAAAGTATTATTTCGATCTGGTTTCATTTCTTTATTTTTTTTATTTGAGCAAATCAAAAGATGCAGATTATCTGGGCTTTTGAACTAGATTTAGCCATAAGATATGTAGTCATTGAGTTTAAAATGAGTCAATTCTATGCATTGACCCTCCCTCACACACACACATACACTCTCACACCCTGTCACACACCCTCACACACACCCACACACATACCCTTTACTATTAGGGGATAGGGTGCAATCTTTGTATTTCAATTCTGCACCCGTACCTGTCCGCCAGCAACATAAAGTGAAAACAATTACATCTTATCTTCAAGAAACAAATCTTCATATTTTAAACAAAAATAAAACAACTTTTTAAAATACTAGGAATTTTCAAACGATATAAACATTCAACTCCTTTTCCGCTTTGATGTATATGAAACAAAATTCTCCAGCACATCAGGACCTTTTAACTTGTCAGAATTTCGAGACGCTTTTTGTAAACACATCTCCCAGCTATAACAGGCCTGTCAAGACTATCTTGACGGCATACGAAAGGAGCAAAGTATAAAGACGGCGAAATGCGAAGAAACAAAGAGAGAACGAGTTTGGGTAACTGAAAGATGATCTTGCCGAAAATATTTCTCTTGACCCCTCGCGTTCTCCGCTGGAGTTGACCGAAATATTTTGTTGAAGGAGAGTGAGTTGTAGACGTCTTTGAGATGGACTACTGTCATAATTTGTTTGGAGCGATCTGATGTACGCGTGCCGGTTGAATTAATACGCGGTAGGTAGATCGAACGGCACGCGACTGTTCTTGGGTTGCGTTTTATTGGAACGGGCCCCTGTTAAGAAAACTCTTGGCTTAATCAAAAGAACTATAGCATACCAAGAGAAATAAATAGGAAGAACAATAATGAGAGTAAAGATCTAACCAACCAAATTGAACCAAAGCCTGATATTCCGGTGAGGACCCTTTTCAGGTTTATTTTCTCATGAATTTTTTCCTTTTTTTCTTTACATAAATCAAAACACGTAAACCATGTATAATAGTCTTTCCGCAAATTTCACAAAATATTTAAAGGAGAAGTTCACTCTGCCGATTAAGCTGCTTTGAATTAAAACAGAAAAATTAGAGAGATTGGTGAAGGTTGATTGAAATCCGTCAAAAGATTATAAGAATTATAAATTAATGGAATTTTCAATAGAATTATCAATAATAGAATTATGAATTAATGGAATTATCAATTTGTAAAATGTTGACTTTGTTCGTCGCAGACAATCAGGTCCTTCATATGTCGTAAGATATATATTCCCCAAAATGTCATTTTCTCAAAAAATATTCCAACCACTATATTCCTACATCCTTTCTGTCAATGAAATGAAAACATTGCTCACACCCAATTCATCTCATTTCGTTGAATTTCTTTCCCATTTCTTTTGTTTTCCTTTCTCTTTTACGTCTTTTTCTATGAAGAAAATCTTATTTTGGCAGAGATTTCTGGCATAATTTTAAACAAGATATATTTTTTCATCCCTTTCCCATTTATTCTCTTATTTTTTTTTTCCTTTCCCCTTTTCTTTGTCGTGTAGCTTTTTGAGGGCACTTGGGGCACATCGCCCCGAGCCCCCCCCCCTCCCTGTTGCGCCACTGTTACCAACCTGACGTTCCTATAGAGCCTCTAGCCCATTTTACTTACAGCCGATGCCACTTCTGTAACATACCAATCTGTCATTACGTTTCGATTAACTGCGATAAATTGTCACTCGTTTTGTTACTTAATCACAAATTTTCATCTCACATTCATATCCAGCCATGTCAATATTTCAAGATCTTTCAGCAGAAAGAATGCACAAAGATGCGTAATCTATTGAATCATTCCTCGCAGCATCTTAGGGGGAAATACATGGGTGTTTATGATCGAAAACAGGGGTTTCAGGTGTCTCTGTGGCAAATTCATGTCACCAATTTGATATGCTATCTTTCATATTATATCAATTATAATCCATTTATTTGGAATATTGCCATTGAGTCCCTCTCATTAGTATTGCACAGTCACACTTCAATTTTACTCCAAACTCATTTGTTTAACTTTTTTTTTCAATCTGAATATCATCGCGAACATATCAGTCCACTATCAACAAATTTCAAACGTTGGAACTAGAAACCGCCCAATTAAAGACCTTTATTTTTTTCCTTTAAGAAATCGTATTTTGTTCATCCATTGACTTAGTTATATAATTGTGTAGAATAATAACAAAGGGGGCCCTGCCGATCCACAAGAATATCTTTAAACTTAAGTGACATTAGATTTATTTGATCAAACAAAACTTTAAAAAGGTTTCATGAGCAAAACATTCAATAAGTGGATTTTTTATTCAATTATTTTATGGTCCACGTGTATTATCATACGTGTATTTGATCCCTAATACCACTGACGACAGACACGTCATTATTGTGACAGACAATTGAATTAAAAAGAAATTAGAAAACCGATTGAATGATATGAAATTGACTGATGAATATCAGTGTTCTATGATATTCACATTCCTCATGTTCATGTAGATACCATGAGACAATTCAAATAATGTTGAGATCCAGGATTAAGATAGCGGCGCAAACATGGAAAGTGAGAATAGTTATTTGTCAGGTGGAGATGAAGAACATTCATGTATTATTTTATTTATCAATCTGTTAACAGTTTGACAGATAGTTGATACACATTCATTCTGCTTAAAGGCTGACTAAAGAATTTGTAATCTCTAATTCTAAAATTGTAACCAGGATCCCTTTAGTAACTATTAATTCTCTTTTCCACCCTTGAGTTTTCCCCCCTTTAAATTAGTTTTAATGTTGCCTAGCGCCCTTTTTCGATAGGGCGCTTTTATTTGTTTTAAAGGAGGTACAACTTTATCACTTACCTTACAAATTTAGCGACTGTGTATCAGACAATTACAAAGAAAGATAACATTTTATCATTGTCAGCCCGTTTTACGCTCTAGAAGTAGTTTTATAATCACTAAAAATCAAGAAAAAGTCTGCACTTACTTTTAAACAATAAAAAACAACCCTTCAAGTAAAATAGCAAAACACATCCACTTAAAAACCTGTTTTTATTTCATAATCAATCGTATCATAACAGTTTAGGATAGTTTTATAATATAAAGTATATGAATGTTAATAATGATGATAATGATAACAATGATATTAATTGAAGAACAAGGATAAATTCTATAACAACGCGAATAAAGCAGAGATTGCATTATGAATATATAATGGTATATCACATTCTCCACCACTCCCCAAAATATATTTGGTAAAGTAATTTACAGTATGAGAGTTCGGGTTGCGTGGGGGGTAGGCCAATAAAAAATACATCACATCATATTTTGTGTACTTTTTACGAAGGGGGCAGCGAGGTATACCGACCTCAAAAAACATTTCTGGAATATTCGTTTCATTCATCCCTCGCCTGTGATATGAATTTTCAGAATGTTCTCTGCGTTGAGGAAATGTATTTTGAGCATGTTTCCCTTATTCACTTTGAAATTTCCGATGGTATATTGCGACGTGACACTATGTCTCGGGGTTAATAAGAGGGGGAGGGTGGTATGGTTAGTCAATTTCATACCGGACTTTTACATGATGAATTGAGTAGTAGAAATAAGGTATATGCATTATTAAAATGAAATGTAACACCGTGGTGTAGTGGTTCAGACTTCTACCGTACAATCTAAAGGTATTGCGTTCGAATCCCAATATAGCACTGTATTTGGTAAGATGTCAATCTCTGCGCACACCCTTTGAATCTCATCAACATCAAATCACCAATGAAACTGAAATTGTTTGTCATAAAACATTGTTCATAATTTCAAGCATATGTTATATCAATGTAATACAACTAAAACATAAATATAAGTTACACCAATGGAAATAGTTGAGACACCCCCCCCCCACTCCATCACAGAGAAAATGGGGTAATAAAGAATTTTAGAGTGTACATGTCTGTCTTTTCTTGTTTTTCCGGCTTCAACCAAACTGGTCCATCATCTTGTATCACACATCGAAAAAGGGTAAGAAACCTAACTATTTTTAGTCTGTTTTCGTGAAAAAAATACTTTTCACCTAAAAATACTGAATAGTATGGGTTGTTTTTAAGAGGAATATAATTAGTACACACACGCTTGCACACCCACACCCCCTTAAAGCATAACAGAGGCGTGACGAGTGGGATCTTAGGTCTGACATTATCAAATAAAGAGAGGAAAAAATCTATACTCCCACCGCAATTAATCTACATTATCAATATGGACCCTCTTCAAAATATTGTTCAAGACACTTGATCCGACGTGTCTCGTTTCGTGCCCTACAGCCCACAGTCTCAACGAGGGCGCCCTAACTAAGCTCTGTTGCATCACCGATTGTTTGTGGCGTATCAAGCGAAAAGGGAACCAAGAAAACCTTCCTCCACAGCACCTTTTTCTACACCCCCCCCCCCCTAAAAAGGAGAAAATAGCAGGAATTGAAATTTGTTATCATGTCTATGAATCTCTGCTAGAACAAAACATATTTTCACGCTAGTCAGCCAAACCAACCCTTCCCTCCCGTACTGTAAATTCTGGAGTATTATAAAGATGACACCGGTCAGGTGCCCCTGAGGTATAAATATTACACCCTTGATGTTGAACATAACACCACATAGTGTAAAAGTAACCACCAAAGGTGTTGTAAAAACACCCATAGGTGTGGAACTAACACCAAACAATTAACACCGAAATAAAATGACAGGTGTAGTCCTCTGTGTACTGTACACTAATCAACAACACCACAGTATTTTTGTTGTGCACCCCCTCCCGCACCCCCCCCCCCACATTCCCCCTCAGTTCACCCCCATGTCAGCTCCTATGTTGTTGTTGTGTCTTCTCGTTACGGGGCTCGCATCTTTGGCGGGAAGGAATTAAACGAATTTGATCCTACAGATGGAAAGGCTGAACATCTGCAGATGGCGATACAGGTTATCAAGGGTATGGAGGAATGGGATAGTTCATACAGAGGTAACACATTTAAAACGAGAATGAGGGGGTAATAGGAAGATGATGTGATTATGATTATCTGGGTCTTAATACTCCAGGCTTCGTTTTACTCCATTAAGATCTTACTATGAAATGTGAAAAGGCAAGGACTTACGTGTACATTCATAAACTGGAAGCATGCAGACGGAATAGAGGAAGGTGGTAGCCGACATGTGTTGCGCAGTATATAACATGTTTAATTGAGATAATCTCTACCAATTAAATGAGGGAGGAAATAGAAATAATTTATATTCGTAACTCAAGGTTAGCTTTATAACCATTCAATTACATGCCATCAAAATGCGAAAAAAATGTTCCACATCTAAAATACTTAATTGAAGAAAGAACTTTTAAAAAACAGAAAGAGGTAAAGATGGACATACAAATGCATGTACATTGTATAAAAGAGGGGAAATGATGATTTTATATAGATAAGGGAGATAGAAAGAGAAGGGGGTGAATTCACTGATGTATCAAGAAATATTAAGCCTTCAACATTCGACGCTATTGCGCCCCTTTATAACATAATTATGATATTTCGCCTTCGCAACATAATTTCAACTTTATATTATATTTCGCCAAGACGAGCGCTGAAATCCCTCCGCTTTTAACGTTTTTGTTTACGCTAGATTTTTGTTAACCTTTGATTCGTATAACGCAGAGTGACCAATGTAATGAAATCAGTCTTAGAATCAGCCATACAATCGATCGCAACGCTTTGTGTCACGTGGTCCAATGTTTGACTCGTCCTCCTCGTCCCTGGGAGTAGATAGATATCCCATCGTGGTGTATCATCGGATATCGCCTTATTAATCTCTATTGATGAAAGGACGTTTCGGGTCACACCATTAGTCTCTCCCAAAAGAATCAATCCTTTCCTCCTCGACTTCAAAATCAAAATATTATACGGGAAGATGTGGGTTTATATGCCAACCAGAAGCATGGGTAATTGTATTTTTATTTATCGTTGGAGTGAATTTGAAATTATAAACGAAAATGAGTATTCATAAACAACAACAATATATCAATAAAACGGCCAAATATGCACCCGATTCAGTTATCAATGAGGAATAAAACATGGATGAGAACATTGGAGGAGAAAGATGGAGAAAATTATGAAAAAAATAGTAGGAATGGGAGGGGAGGTAGAAGCAGAAAAAGAAGGAGAGGACGTAAGAAATAAAAAGAAGAGGACGAACAAGAACATTAAGAAGAAGAAGGAGGAGGAAGGGAAGAAAAAGAAGAAGAAAAAAAAAAGAAGAAGAAAGGAAGAAGAAAAGAAGGAGAAGAAGAAGAAGAAGAAGAGAAGGAGGAGAAGAAGAAGAAGAAAGAAAGAAAGAAAGAAAGAAAGAAAGAAAGAAAGAAAGAAAGAAAGAAAGAAAGAAAGAAAGAAAGAAAGAAAGAAAGAAAGAAAGAAAGAAAGAAAGAAAGAAAGAAAGAAAGAAAGAAAGAAAGAAAGAAAGAAAGAAAGAAAGAAAGAAAGAAAGAAGGAAAGAAAGAAAAAAGAAGAAGAAGAAGTGAAGATAGGATGTAAAGTTCTGGGGTCAATGGAACGTTGAATGAATGGATACTACACTTCATCAATTAATCGGATCTTGTTACGAAGGCCTCTTTGTTTCAAACCGCCTCGATCACAAGAATCCCCGTTAAATTACGAGAACTTTTTTAGGCTGAAAAATACCCATTAATTATTCCTGCATTCACACCGCCCTGAAACATACCCTTCGGGATAAGTTCCTGAAGTTACGAGCATGCGCAGTATGGTCTGATAAGCAGCAAGGCGCGAAATTCAAAATCACTAGCCCAGCAGCAACCCATGCACGGCGCCGCACCCAACGACACGCTGGGCTAAAAGTTCCCGTAATTTGCTTTCAGACCGCCAAAATACCCACGACCTTGGAAAAATCCCCGCGAAAGTTCTCGTAATTTCGCCAAGTACCTACTATTTATCGGGTATTTTCTTTCGGGGATATTACGCGTAGTTTGCTTTCAGACCGCCAAAATACCTGGTATTTTCTGATCGGGGTAAATTTCCCGATCAGAGAATACCTGGAACTGGCGAACTTCGAGGCGGTCTGAAACCACCTAGCTCTCTAATCCTATATAGCAACACTACCATCATACCGACAGATGCTGACTTATGCCCTGGATCGTCTTCTCATCCCCCCCCCTTCTTTGATTCCTTACTTATACCATGTATATAGTTCCGTGCTTATACACTCTACCTGACTCCCTCTCCCCCCTCCCTCTCTCTCTTTCTCATTTACTCGGCAGCATCGGGGGGGGGGGGCGGCGAGGAGTGCAAGTGCCCCAGTGCCACTTTGATGTGGGGCTTAAAGGAGGCAAAAGTAAAAGGAGTAAGGGGAAAGAAGCAGAAAGAAAACAGTAATAAAAGACAGAATGAAAAGAAAGAAGGAAGGAAGGAAGGAAGGAAGGAAGGAAGGAAGGAAGGAAGGAAGGAAGGAAGGAAGGAAGGAAGGAAGGAAGGAAGGAAGGAAGAATCTCCTGGATCAATGATATGTTGTGAAAATAAATTCCTGAAAAAAGAAATATTTTGTGCTTCAAAAAAGTGACAAATTAAGTGACCGGAAAGACCACCCCAATTCGATCACCTAAAAATCGATCCAAAAAACTCGACATGCCCCTGGAATGCTTTAACATAAAGATCAATAATATTATAATGGTGAGTTCTCTTACACTGGGGTGTTAAAACTTACACTAGTTTGTATCCTTATCACTGCAAAACACCTAATTTAATTTAACACCAACTCGGTATCTATATCGGTCCACACCAGAGAGGTGTTGAAACAACACACACCTCTCTGGTGTAGACCGGTATAGATACAAGGCTGGTGTTAAATTAACACCGGCGCTTTTGCAGTATAGAGGACCCCCCACTGGGTGTTAATCTTACACCCTAGAGATTGATCATAACACAAAAGAGTGTAAAAGTAACAACCAAATGTGTTGTAATAACGCCCATAGGTTTTGAACTAACACCAACGTTAACACCGGAGTAAAATGACTGGTGTAATCCTCTACACACCAATCAACACCAATATTCTTTTCCCGGTGTCTCGCTCAGCTGCCAGTTATGACACTTTTGGCGATGTGTCTTTAGTTATTATTACCACAGATAATTTTGATAGATGATTTTGATAATTTTGATATATATAAATAAGTTGTCCATAAAGCGCTTTTAAAGTTTAAAGAAACTCTCGCCGGGTATCCAATCACAAATGTGCATCAATGCCTTACCAAAGGACTTAAGTAGTGTCGTGATGGGATTCGATTATTCGAACCCCGTAGTTTCTAATCTACAGTCCAGATACACTAGACGATGGGCATGTTAGACTCTACACGTTTATTTACTCGAGAGCTCTGACAAACAGCCGATATGCACATATGATACACAGTCTTTAAAACTTAGCTGTTTTGTTTTAAATTCGTGTAACTATTAATAATGATTGTGTAATGATGATAATACCCTTCCGGATCATTCTAATTAATTCCATACCTGGTTTATTATTTTACTTGTAATTATTACTAGTTTGATTCCTATCTTCAATTCAACTATCCTCTCTTCCTATGTATTCCTAAGATGATTCGGTAATTCATGTTAATATGAAACAGAGGGTCGTGTGTTCGAATCCCAGCCATGGCGTAGTTTCCTTCAGCAAGGAATTCATCCACAGTGTGCTGCACTCGACCCAGGTGAGGTAAATGGGTACCGGCAGGAAGTAATTCCTCAAAAAAAGCTGTGTGCACCTGAATAGGTAGCCTAGCTTAGCCGGGGTATTAATAATAGCAGGGCCCGCTGGGAGAACAGTTTTCGGAACTTAAGTGGCTACCCTGGGTATTATTATTATTATTATTATTATTATTATTATTATTATTATTATTATTATTGTTATTATTATTGATATTATCATTATTATCATAATATATTTTAATTCAATGAATATAACGTAATTGTCTTACTATGTTGATCATGCTTCGAGGCTTGTCGACTGTGCCCTTCAAATGTCAATTTCTACTATTATGACTACCACAGTGTAGCATAAGAGTTGCGTCATGTGACGAAATAGTCACGTGGTCATGTATTACAATAACATCTTGAGACAGAACAGGATTTCTTTTGGAATCGGAAGCATGCTGTCCTGTCCAATGCAATAAGATTTAAGAGCATACATGACGGCTTTACCCACGGGATTCCAGGTTCTAGGAAATAAACATTGGCTGTAAGTTGTCCACGACTTCATTAATTTAATGGCATTGAGTCTGATGAACTGCTACTACACTGTCAATTCAGTGGTGTTAAAATTGACACCATTTTGGTGTCCCTATAGGGCCACACCATGAGGTGTTCAAATTACACCCTAGAGTTTGAGCGTAACGTCAAAGAGTGTAAATATCAAAGGTGTTGTAAGAACACATAACAGGTGTTGAACTAACACTAAAAGTTAAACATCAATGTAAAACCACTGGTGTTGTGTTGTACACCGGTTCGTCAAAGTTTTTGCGGTGTATAGGGTTGGCTCGAGATTTAGTTATCAGGGACGTTACAATGTTTATTTTCCTTCTCTTTATTTGATTTTTTAAAATAAAAACATGATGATATATTTCCAATGACACAATAAATGTCATGACTAATTGTCATAACATGTCTGCTATAACCCTCTTGACTTTTTCCTAATCAAGAAAATAGCTAGTGCATAATCTAATTAAGTAATTGGTGAATGTGAGCTTCCTGCCTTATATTCTAAATCTAATCAATAAATTTTTGAGCAAAGTTAGATCCTACTCTAACGTAAAATATGAAATTCTTGAAATGATTATCTAGAAAACTTTCAATTTATTTTATTAATTAAACCATGAATCGATCTATATATAGGCTTTCCTTTTAGTGACATGTGCTACATTTTTTTGGACACTATATTCTTTGGCTCTAATAAAAAAAAAAGACGTTTTATGATATCCGTTGATGCATCTTGTTTTTTTTTCTTTGTAATTTTTTATTTTGGGGGGTTTATATTGTATCGATGGATCACTATCCAGACGCAAGAAGAAAATATCGATAAGCGACGTTCTAGTCTGAAATGGTTGCATTCACTATTATAATGCTGAATTCTCTTGGGGTTAACCCAATACCCCAATATTCCCAAATCCTGACTTTTAATCAACAACACTTTGAACCCTTATAGGAAGGTGCTCAGCGATCCAGGTAAAGGCTAGTACGCGATTTTTCTTTCACGACCTGAGGTATTTTCATGATATGACTTGTTGGATGTTTTATCAAGCAAAGTCTGTTTTATAAATAAATAATAATATAGGATTTGTATAGCGCACGCATCCACCTTGCTTGGTGCTCAAGGCGCTCCTATATTACCCCGGTTAAGCTTGTCTACCGATTCCGGTGCACAAAGCTTTTTAAGGAATTAGTTCCTGCCCGTACCCATTTACCTCACCTGGGTTGAGTGCAGCACAATGTGTGTGAATTTCTTGCTGAAGGAAAACACGCCATGGCTTGGAATCGAACACACGTCCTTCAGATTGACAGTCGCGAGTCATAACCACTAGACCACGACGCCCCCACATCAGACAGTTTTATCGGACAGTTACCATAGTAACAGCGCTTCTCAGCCAATCATTATCAAGGAAATTTGTCTTACGGTATTTGACAACTGGTCAGACGACAAATGTTGATGAATCGTTAGAATTGTATAACTGTTGTGTTTTACCACTAGATAATCTCTTTTCCGGCAGTGAAAATGAAACATTCTTGTAAAATAATTCAAATGATTTTTAAGCTTTTAGCCGACATCTTTAGCTGAGGAATAATCAATAAATTTGCTTACTTTCAAAACCATAGTAAAAAGACACGCACCAAGGTGACTGAAATCTGAGAAAATATCACAACATCACCCAAAAAATTGGAAGAGGGGTTAGAGCCATTTTTCATCAAAATGTTGGTCTCAGTGTAGTCTTTTAGTAGCTCTATAAGATGATACCAAGAAAAGTTGAATTTCCCATGAAAAAGTGAACAAAAATGACAAAGAATTTTTTTTTTTTTCAAAAGGGGTTGGATCCATTTCAGTTTGCTTGCAAAAGGAGTTAGATCCACACTGGTAATTTTTAGATTTTTTTTTAGAAGACAGGTAGATTTCTTTTATACCCAATTTATGTTCACACGGCGGGGTAGTGCATCATTACAATTTAGTTTCTTATAAGAATACTGCAATATGGGAGAATAAAAAACATGATTTTTCTCGGAATGGTCCAAAGTGGATCTCAAAACCCCTTTTGCAACCAAACTCTTCAAAAGTTGACCACCTATACTTCACTAGCACTCATCCATGTCCGAAATTTAGGAAACAGCGAGGTAGTTTGTTCACGTATGATTGTTATTGGGACAGTGTTCCGGGAAGGATATTGCCGTCGGCCGATATATATAGGCAAATGATTATTCATCATAATATTGTTAAACAGGATGTATAATCATGTCTAATTCCCGGTCAATTATGAAACACGAGAAATGGGACGAGGCTACCTTGATTGGAAATTTTATCTGATTACATAATTTTATTATTTTTTTTTTTCATTTATTCCACATTAAAAACCATACAGAAAAATTACAGAAAATCGCAGAAATACAAATAAAAAGATGTTACATATTATAGAAGAACAACACGTACAACATAATTAAGTCACACGGGTAAATAATATGACCGGAACTACAGTAAAAGCAAATCTTATCGAGTTATAGCCCTGGTAGAAAAGGAAAATGTGAATTTAGGCATGTTAATTGATTTTAATGTCATAAATCACTCGACTCTTTTGTGAAGATGAAAGTTTTGTTATGAATATGAAAAGTAGTATCAGTTCATGGTGTTCTATATTTTCAACCGGATGCTTAAGTGTATACTCGAGGATTTCTTTTTTTTTATTGTCTGCCCGGTGGTCCATCCATCTGTCCATTTCCTCTCTTTCACCATCCTTTCCTCTATGTATCCGCTCCTTTACTATCTATCTATCTATCTTTCTGTGCATCTATCCATCTATCTATCTACCTACCTTTCAATCTATTTATCTATCTACATGATCTATCTATCTACCTACCTACCTATGTAATATCTATCTATCTATATATCTGTCTGTCTGTCTGTATGTCTGTCTGTCTGTCTGTCTGCCTGCCTGTCTGTCTGTCTGCCTGTCTATCTATCTACCTACCTACCTATTTATCTATCCATCTACCTACCTATCCGTCTATCCTTTTTGTCTCGCCCACCAGAGGTGAAGGCGAGACTTAGGGATCCAAATGTCGTCCGTCGTCCGTCCGTCACAAACCTAATGACACATAACTCCACAACCGTAAGTCGCTTTTCACCCAAACTTGGATGGTAGGTGGACTTGGGGGACCTGCATGTTATGCTGCAGTCGGAGGTCACATGGTAAGGTCAAAGGTCATTTTCAGGTCAACGTTAAAGTTTACATGCAAAACTCTCTTATGACACCTAACTCCGCAACCGTAAATCACTTTTCAACCAAACTTGGATGGTAGGTGAACTTGGGGGACCTGCATGTTATGCTGCAGTCGGAGATCACATGGTAAGGTCAAAGGTAATTTTCAGGTCAACATTAAAGTTTACGTACAAGGCTCTTAGGACAAGTGTTATTCTCTCCCAGTCATTTTACAATGAAGTTTTGATACAATTATGTTGCGTGCCCTCGCAAATCACGATATTTCTGGTTATTTTCATCAGTGGGCTTGACACAAAATCGCGTTTGCCTTGTTTTTATTAGGCCGAGTGTATAGTAATACAGATATATCAATGTAAAAGGTGAACTATGCTATAAAACTGACATTTCATCTTAAAAAGAAGACATTATGTTACAAATTCTTGCAGCAAATGTGTCGCAACGAGAAAGGGTGGGGTCGAGATGGGACGACATCACTTTCAAATTTCAGTGATAAAGGGTTGGGAGGAATATAAGATGAATACGTAGAGGAGAGGGTCATGGCAGCAGCAGCTATGGCTGTCCTTTTCTTTAAAAGTAAAGAACTTGATTAACTTTTTTTTGTAAGAGTCTAGGGACGGACCCCAATGGTATCATTTGGGAAAACTTCTATCTAGTTAATCCTGGATTGGCTTGCGTAAGTAGGTTTTCGCGCAGTAATATAAAATTATCGATTGAAATTGTATACCCGCCGAATCAGGAATATACCTTTTTCAGCCTCTGAAATAAATTTCGAGGAAAATTGATAGAATTTGATTAATTCAATGTCAGTATGTAACTGAGAAAAAAGATGAAATAAGTGGGATAAATGATTGTAATTTCTTTTATGAGCCTGACCAGATAGTCACGTGCAGACACTGACAAAGTTTGTTTGAAGTTTAAAAGGCTTTGCAGAAATTAGCTCTTGATTATATTGCGTCTTTTAATGTTTCAGTAATGAGTTTTCGCCCAGCCGCGAATAACGAATTCTAGAACACAGAAATCTATTGAAAATTCCCGTCAAATGACAATGAACAGCTTGGGGTTTTTTGTCGAAAATTGCTGAACCAGAACAGCACTTCGCCCTAAGTTTCGGAGCTGACCAAAATCGCAAATATGTAGCTTGTCCAGAGTTCAGGACGAAACTGCTGTTTTGATTCACCGATTTTCGACAAAGACTTCTTGGTTGGTCATTGTCATGAAGGGCATTTAACAATTCATCTTCTTTGTTCTTGAAAGCGTTCTGCGACCCGTGCTAAAACCCCTATTGTAAAGGCTGCACTGGAGGTGCCAAGTGATAGTGGAATTTGGTTGGCATGGTTACCGATATCAAATCCATTAAATATCCAATGTAATTGACGGACGAGATGTAAGAGGGTATCTTGAATTCTAAGAAGTGGGTTTTTTTTTTTTACTTTCTGTCTCTAATTTTTCTCTACTAATTTATATAATATTCTTGAAGCTTGTAAACTAATTGGCCGTCAAATATTAGTCATATCATTCAACGCAATAATGGTTTTAGTGTGAGCTCAAATGCCCGCTGAAGTGTTATAATAATCCGACTTAAAAACGTCATAAATTCAAAATGTCATGCTTGTGTTCGATATCAACCCACATCTTTAAATGTTATTGACATTTTACCTATTCAATTTTATAGTATGATTTTTTTGCATCACTGTTTTATGTTAATGTCCATTTCAACTTGCCTTGAACAAGTACAAGTTCAAGGACCTAGTTTTGATTGCTCATATTTCACTGTTTGATTTTCTCCATCATTTTGTACACTGCTTTTCTTTGAAATACAAAAATTATTACAATCAAAGTAGATTTAAGGAGCGTAGAAACTAGGTCCTATTCAATAAAGTACATTTAGAATTATGATTATAATGGAAATCTGACGTGACCGGTGATTCTTCCATTAAAAAGGAAACATTTTTAATACGCACAGAGACTTAGGGTAACATGACCCCGATGAAATACCTAGCATATTTGGTCAATATTTATTGATAGTAAATGAAATGACGAGAATGACGTCTAGAGGTCAGTAGACAAGTCCATTGTTGCGGTCACGTGGTCATCACTCATGCTCATGGCCACAAACTAATGACTGACCATTGACAAGGATAGTCATAAACTTGGTTAGGACTTTATTGATGATCCCACGGCTTACAGGCCAAGCACTCTCTACAGTCATGATAGTAACAAAATATTTCATCGACTCTTTCATCTCGTATCAACCTTGTTTTTTGCACGGGGGTTTTGCATATCAACATTTTTTTGAAAAAATAAATACTTCGCATTCATGTTTTGCAACCGGTTGTAATGCTCTGTTATGTTTTCTTAAATACCAATATTATCCCAGTAATAATTTAGTTTCATCGATATTCTCTTTTCATATCAAGCACGTCTTGTTTATAAATGTTATGTTGTGATATATTCATCCTTTCTTTGGTAATAAAAAAGACAATCATATCAAATTGTTGATTAAATTGGCGTTCATTGTATCACTGATCAACATTGAAATGATTTAGTGAAGTCTGGCAAAAATCTTTATAAAAAAGGGTAAAGGAGCTTTGAATTTATGCCATGTGAAATAGATTCCACAAAATAGCATATTCTAAAAAATGATTTTGTCTTTGCATTCAAGATATCACATCATGAACACCATTCATATCCCCTCCTATAAGAAATACCGTTTTATGATAATTCATCACGAAACATTAAGAAATTGAAATTTATGTTATATTACACAATATATGACTGTCGCTCACGAATGACATCACAATTTAAACACTATTCAAAATCGTAAATTTCTAATTCCTTGATGAATTTTCATCAAGCCTTAACCAATATTTTTCAATTTTTTCTACTTTTATCAAAACAAATTTAATGTCGTGAGGACTTTTCCTTTCACGTTGCAAAACCTTAAACCCTTTTATACACCTTACTTACAACATATCTCGCACAAGCTCAATTAGCAATTTCTCTATCCTTTTTGAATAACTCTATATATTATGCTTTCAGTAACGCGGTGAAATATTTTTGAATTAGAAGTAATTGAAATTGTCAAACCTCCTTCTATACTAGTCTCCAATATCACTCTCACACAGAATATAATACATTTCCTTGAGGAAAACCTCCAATACCTATCAGCAAAAATAGGTCAATATCTTTTCAGAAAGGTTACATTTCTAAAGGGTATGCTGAATATTATATATGTAATGTTGTTGGGTTTTATAATTCAGTGAAATTGCTGTTGGTAGTGTAAATTGGTGTTACAAATTCACCTTGTTTATTGGGTCCGCACGTGCAGACGATTTTGTTACTACAGGAAGATATCGATGGTGTTGTTGCCTGTTACATTTCCTCTGATATCTGGATTTATGGTATATTGGGTTTCCCGCCACTTCCTTCCCACCAACTTCTCCCAAAACCACGTGACCTTATTGATCAAATGTCGGTGGATGACTATAGGCACATTGACTCGTATCAGTGGTGTTCGGAAGGCTAACTTGTGGGTATTGCGTAGTGATTCTGAAGATTTGCAAGTGATCAAAGTGACCGAGCCAGAAATATGTATATATTTATTGCTCTTAGAAAATAATGATCAAACATTCAAATCGGTAAGATATTAAATAAGGTTGAAATAAAATATGATTGTTTTTAATACATTTTTTGTGAAAAGTTGCGTGAGCAGAAGCCCGCTCCCTCCGAAATCTCGGAAAAAATTGAGTGCGCAATTTACTCATTGATTGTCTAGATAAAGAGGGACTTTTATTGAGTGAATTTCACCCTTTGAAGTGATATTTGTGTGGAACATTTATTCTTGTAACCATGTTCACTATACGTGACCACCAAGGGAAGTAAATATCATTATTATTTTATCTATAGAGTACACCCCCCACATACACACACACAGCAAAAATGAACCCTACTGTATTACGACAGTATTCAAATCCTAAGAGCACTTTATTATCACATCGTATAAATTTCAGTGCTAAACTGACGCTTTCATAGTTCGTATTCTATCAGTCTGCTGAACGTGATTCCACAGACATAAAATTTAATAGATTCACTTACCTTTCAACAAACTTTGACAAGCCTTTTAAACCTAAATGATATCATTCTTCAAAAATAACTAATCCTTAGCGGGAATTTGGTAACAATTAATATTAAGATTTAATAGATACATTTAAGCTTTAACAAAATTTACGAAGCCCTTCTAACCCTAAATAGTGTCATTCTTCACAAATAACTAATACATACCGCTATTAAACTCGATAGCAGTGAATATTACAAATTTGATAGATTCGTTTAAAGCTTCAACAAACTTTTCCAAAAGGCTCAACCCAAAATGGTGTGAATCTATATAAAAAAAAAGTAATACATATACCGGTAACCTGGTAAATATGAAAACCTCCCCTTTTCCACCTTGGATGAGATCAAAACAAGCCCTTTCCTGCTTAAAATAGCTTAAAAGAGAGCGAGGAGTGGATACTTGAGCGATCTTCATCAAAATGACGTCACAAAAAGCAGTGTAATAATAATGGTTCAATGACCGTCACGATTTAATAAGTGAAGGAACAAAAACAAATATAGAAGGACTGTCAGTGGACAAACTCCTTATTGGTATAATCCCGACGTTTGGTACATCCGCAGAATTAACATTTACTCAATATTACGTGAGTAAGGGCAGATATAAGGACTTTTAAGTATTGAATAAAGTTAAACTTAGCATCTAGAGTATTTCCAAATATTTTAAAAAAAAATTGCCATACCCTTGTCTCTCTCTTTCTCTCTCTTCCTTCCCCTCTATGTCTGTTTGTTAATGCCCGCCTCTCTCCTCCCCTTTCTCATTCCCAATTTCTCACTTCCTTATCTCCTTTTCCCCTCTCCCCCTCTCTATCCCCTTCTCTCTTCCCAACTCCCTGTCTCTCTCTCACCGTTACTCTCTACACCCCCCCCCCCCTTTAAATCGAATAATGTTCTAGTAACCTCCCCTTAATCCAGTTACATGCAGAAAGAATTGCTTTACATCCCTAAGTGTTCTCCTCTCCTTGGCTCTCCACCCTAACAAACTACATCTTCTGTATCTTTATGAGCTCTTAATCGAACATGACTGAGAGAACATGAGAGGTTAAAAAGGCGATCGTACACGTGCTGCCATCGCTTGAGATTCATGCCTGACAAAACGTTAAGTCGCGCTCCATTTTACGGAATAAATGATTTTCATATCCAGAAAAAATTGATACTGAAAATCATAAGCTTTCTCCTCTAATGTTCACGAGCTAGAGGTAAAATACTTGATATGGGTGAAATCTTTTAGATCTGTCTACCATTTTTCATCAAATCTCTATTTTTTTTCTTTTTAAGTAAAGCTTTTTATACATTTAATCTCACTCTTCCATGTCCAATCGGGATAGATGAGCACCCCCACCCTGTTTTTCTCCGTGTCTCCCATTCACCCTTTATTGTTTAAAGACTCCTCTTTATGATAGAAAGTAGAATAAGTGGGTGCTCAAGTGGCAGTTTATCCACCCCACTCACCTCCAGCACACCTGCACACACATCATGCACTCTCAGACATACACACCCACTCTCTAACACACACAGAACAAACACACAAGGTTTTATAATCTGACAATCGGTAACTCACTTATCATTATTCGCCAAAGGAGACGTGTTTACGGTTTCATATACTCAAAATATTGAATTTAATCCAGTAACCGGGCTAATTTTCGGACAAAAATAAGCATAGTCCGCTAACCGGGGACGTCTCATACACCAACACACAAAATTTGAGTTTAATTGACCTAACGGGAACGTTAAACAAATCATGAGTCAACTATAAGAAACGGTTTGAAATGTGATGAAGAATTGAATGACTTGGTTATTTGAACCGGGCACGTCCCCGGTTGATGGGTAAAATGTTAGAAAAATCATACACACACATGCCCCCAGGCGAAATCCCACATACGCCCTTAAACACCTCTTTACTTCTGTCTGTCATATAAGTGATCAAACCTGAGGTATTCATGTCATGTCAACGTCGCTATAAGACGCCGTAATCTTTGGCGGTCATCAAGAGAGGCTTCGGAGGTCAAGGGTGCCAAAACGATCGATAGCGGGTCATTATGACTTTCTTTCTCATCTCTCTCTCTCACACACCCACACCCACACTCAAGAAGAAAACGATGATAAAACCTTCACGGTGAAATTCCAGTTCAAAATACACTGTCGTGATTGCTTAAAAGACGGAACCATGTTTATGTTGATGGAATGAAAATCGCACGCGACATAATTATTAAAGGGAGGGTCCGGGCTGAAAGTATGTATAGCTTAATAAATAGAGTAGAATTCACTGAGCAAAATGCCGAAAATTTCGGATAACAAATAACAAAGTTATTGAATTTTAAAGTTTAGCAATATTTTGTGAAAACAGTCGTCATGAATATTCATTAAGTGGGCTGATGATGTCACATCTCCATTTGTTCTTTTGTATTTTATCATATGAAATTAGGTTTATTCAAATTTTTTCCTCCTAGAACTAGACAAATTGGATTGACAACTGATTTAGTGCATTAGATATTTATTGCTGCAACGTAATTCATTATAAGGGAGACATATTATTCACACAAGTATGAAATAATGAAAAAAATATGATTTTATGTAATAACATAAGAAAACGGAAAGTGGAGATGTAACATCATCAGCCCACCTAATGAATATTCATGACGACTGTTTTCACAAAATATTGCTAAACTTTAAACTTCAATAACTTTATTATTTGTTATCCGATTTTGATGAAATTTTCTGCATTTTGCTCAGTGAATTCTACTCTATGTATTAAGATATAAATATTTTCAGCCCGGACCATCCCTTTAAGATAACGAGGATACACAATTTTAAGTAAATAAACACAAATCGACATTCGACAACCCCTACTCCCCCCACCATCACCCGCATCCACACACTCGAGTACGCGCACGCAAACATACGCACGCACATGTTCACAACATTGACAATTTGCCGTTTCAATGTCAGTTTCTAACTGTCGTTTATTTTTTTTTTCATTTTGTCATCGATGTATATAGCATTTCTGATAACATTCGGTTTTCATTCCATGTTGTTTCTAATCAAGGCATTTACGCCTTATTGTTAACTCACTGGGGAACATCAATATTTCATATGGGACCAGTATGGAATTATTTCCCTTTAATAATTTACTCGAAGATGGTGAACTTGACTCACTTAACAATTCTTCCAAAGGTTTATTGCGGTAGAATCAAAGTAGCTCTTATTAAAAAAGCTCCCGCAATAAACTTTCATTCTAATTTCCTATTCTAGTGTCACAATGACAAATAAAAGAATGAAGACTTACCAACTTTTTTAAAGATGTTGGTGATTTCTTTCCGAGAAGATGATTATCGATACAGTTGACGAGTTCCTTGTCCGTAGCTTACACAAAGTACATTAAAAGTGATTGTAAAGCAAGCATGAAGTTGTGTTGTCTCAACGTTATACAACGCGACGGGATTCTCGAGTTCATGGAGGTAGCACGAATGAAGCTTCTAACACATCAGCCTTTAGCACGCATACCAGAGCGCTTACTTTCAGCTAACGCTCGCTTAAGGCGAGATAAACCGCAGTATACCTTCTGATGAGCCCCTGAGCTGTCCTGTAGTGTGTCGCCGCCCGCTGGTAGACTTTCCGCCAATTAATGCTCCACAAGAAAGCAAAACCAGTTAAACTTGACGGCGGGTGTAATAACGAAAGGGCAGTGAGAGAAAGGGGAAGATCGCTTCCAAGATCATGATGGAGTTAGCGGCGAAAAACTGTTGCGGTTTGTGCCTGTCCTCGCGTGCTAGGGCGAAACTATATAGGGCACTCACTTGGGAATTTCAATCTCCTCTTACACTTTTGAAGAAAAGAAAGATATCTTAGAAGAGCAGAATGTTACTCGACGAGATTGAATTATATCGAAGGTTTAATTGAGGCAAGGAAACAAAGTTTATCTCGGAAACAAATTTTACCTTGGAAACAAAGATATCAAACGTGTTTTTTTTTTTGCGTTTTGATTGCTCCCATTATCATTATTATCTTATATCTTGATTTTGATTCAAACGATTAGAAATGTCGGAGAATAATACAATTTTATGATCCCCCCCCCCCCAAGAGACTTAAGTATAACCAAAGAAAATAACCTCCCTCGATCGGGAGAAAGATATATTTCACTTTACATGGTAATCTAGACTTATTTATAAGGTTAATATCATATTAATTAATCTTGCGAAAATCGAGAAAAACATGACATGTAAAGTTCAAGCTATGCATAGTTGCAAGTTCTGTACAAACTGGCGTACAGATCGGGGTTTGAAGAGCCCCCTCCCCCCCCCCAAAAAAAAAAAGAGAATATTTTAAATGTGAGGTTGTTTGTTGAATATCATGTCAAAATTAAATAACATTCTTATTTAACAAAAAAAAAACGAATCTCCGTGCTCTAATTCATTTCAGATTAAAGTGATCTTCATTATTTCTCGACAAAATTACTAGACACTTAATAAATTTCAAAACGTTTGTAACAACGACCTTGATGTAATTTTCGTCAATGATGTTTTTTATGTGACACTCGTCATTGATATAAATCATGTCATTATGATAACCTTGTCTTTGCGGGAAATGAGATCAAGTTTAATGAGACCAAACCCGATTATGAATATTTGTTAAAAATTTTCCGTACATCTGCAGTGATGGCTTTATTGTACCTTCAGTATATCAACAGACAAATAATTTCACACCAGCTCCTGAAAGAAAAGAAAAAATTGTAGTCATCCTAAACCATTAAAAAAAAAGAATTCTATATTACATAACATATGGGCAACTGCTCGTATATGACATCACAAATCAAAATTGTAAAATTCTAACAACTTTCATAATATTTTTGGGATTTTCCTCAAACCTTCACCTATGTTTTTATCATTTTTTTCTGATATTTTTGTTACCAACTTTTCTTCAGGGTGACCTTCCCTGAATACGGTTATCATTTTTCAAAAGCAAAATCAAAAGCATTCATGACCAAAGAGTCAAGATTTCCGCAATAAAACTTACATGTACGCAGTGGCATAAAGATGAGGGGGGCTTTGGGAGGCTTGCTGCCCCCCCCCCCCCCCAATTTTTTCCACGACCAAGAAAAGAAAGTGAAAAGAAAAGAAACGGGAAGAGAGAAGGGTGAATATGATGTTTCTGAATATAATGTCAAAATCTATCAAAAAAAATTGATATTAGTAACAAAAATGTCGAAAATTTTGCTCTCTTGCTTCGTTCGCTCGTAAATTTTGGAAAAATTGTGCCCGTTACGCCACATCTAGTCCCTTAATTTTTTTATTCATTACGCCACCGCATGTATGTATATTGTTGATGACTAAATCAGAGAGATGTTTTCCCAGCATCCTGAACAAAATACATCTTGAAATGTTATCTCTCCTGTGTGCCAAAAGGATGTTAATGCCGTATGTAAAGACATGAATCGGTGCCTTTCTGATCCTCAGGGGACACATTAGACGTCATGTTGTTTCTCTGTTTCTTAACCTATGTTAGACAGTAAAATAAACATGTCAATCTAAGCCTGATTCATGAGCGGTGAAGGTCTAGGCCAGACGGTGTATAAAAATGATTTATAAGAGAAAGGAGTAGGCGACACGGAGTAGTGTTAAAGAGAGTGAGATGGGAAGGGAGAGGGAGAGAAGGGGTGGAAAGAAAGTCAGACAGACAGATTACAATGGGAAGATATAATTTGAGAAAGGGAGAGAGAGGTTGAACATCAATTACCGTGTTTACACTTAATCGGCTTTTGAATCGGCTCGCGGTTCTGAACCGCGAGCCGATGCAGCATCGGCTTTTTCATAGCTTGTAAACGCGAGTAACTTGCATCGGCTCGCGGTTCAGAACCGGCAATTTGCAACACCAAAGTAGTAGGTTCAGAACCGCGAGCCGATGCAGAATCGGCTTTTTTACTACGTGTAAACAGAAAGCCGATTCTGCATCGGCAATTTGTGCGCATTTTATTTACTTTACCATTGTGACGTAATTGTAAGCGCACTGATCCAGCGTTGTCTTTATTATGACGTATATTGTTGGTGTGCGTATCATTTCAGGTTTTTGAATCGGCTCGCGGTTCTGAACCGCGAGCTGTAACAACGTGTAAACGCAAACCAAAAGCCGATTCTGCATCGGCTTTTGGTTCTGAACCAAAAGCCGATCAAGTGTAAACACGGTAAATATAAACCTAATTCATAAAACTTGGACAAAAGGTTTATCAAGTATTACTAAATACCCTGCCTGAGTTTCAGGTCACATGATCAAGGTCAAATGTCATTTAGGGTCAATGAACTTAGACCATGTTGGGGGAATCAACATCAAAATCTTAACCTAAGGTTAAGTTTTTGAATTACCATCATAACTTTGAAAGTTTATGGATCTGATTCATGAAACTTGTACATAAGAGTAATCAAGTATCACTAAACATCCTGTGCGAGTTTCAGGTCACATGATTAAGGTCAAACGTCATTTAAGGTCAATGAATTTTGGCCAAGTTGGGGGTATTTGTTGAATTACCATCATAACTTTGAAAGTTTATGGATCTGATTCATGAAACTTGGACATAAGAGCATTCAAGTATTACTGAACATCCTACCTGAGTTTCAGGTCACATGATCAAGGTCAAAGGTCATTTAAGGTCAATGAACTTTGGCCAAGTAGGGGGTATTTGTTGAATTACCGTCATAACTTTGAAAGTTTATTGGTCTAGTTCATACAACTTGGACATAAGAGTAATCAAGTATCACTGAACATCCTGTGCGAGTTTCATGACCAAGGTCAAAGGTCATTAAGGTCAATGAACTTTGGCCATGTTGGAGGTAATTATTTAATTGCTGTCATAACTTTGAAAGTTTATTGATAAAGTTTATAAATTGTGGACAAAGGAGTAGTCAAGTATCACTGACAAGTCTTAGGTCACATGATCAAGGTCAAATGTCATTTAGGGTCAATGAACGTAACATTGTAGCATTGTATGAATGGTGTTCTTTGTGAATATTTTTTTAATAGTAGTTCTCAAAGTCAGCATTGCTGCCATATTGAATCGCGTAATGCAGGTGAGACTGCCAGGGGCACTCCACTTGTTTTATTTCAAATTTTCACAAAAATACATGCCTTCCTTGTGAAATAAAAAACGCATTTGTGATAAGCTTAGTAGTTTCGCTCCCTCGCTTATATGTTGTCGAAAATGAATTATGTGTGCTTGCTTCCTAGGAAAAAGTGTTTCCGTATAGCTTTGGCCCATGTTTGCTTCCGTTCACTGGTGTGTTTTTTGAAGAGGAAAACGAAATATCACCGCACAACTCCAAGTCGTACTAATGTCCTCACTTAATACCCCATCATCTTAGGATAACATCGTTTATATAAAAGAATGATAATTGTTATTATTATTGATTATCATCATCATTATTATTATTATTATATCGTTATTATTATTAGTATCATTATCATTATTATCATCATTATTATTATTATTATCATTATTATTATTATTGTAATGATAATAAAAACAATAACAATCTTAATAATAATAACAATTCTCTGCAACAAAACCTCATAAGTGGTACGTCATTTCCGCCGTCATTGCACTTACTATGTCCCCCTAAGCTTTCTGATTTTGATAATTTTTCCTTTCATGCGATATATTAAACAGTCTGCTGGTTCAGCTGTCTTATGAAACCCTTCGCAAAGGATATGTGTTACTCATAAACACATATGCGATGAGACGGGGAAATATACTGTTTGGAAAGATTATTAACGTGCCTCCAACGTCGTAACTTATTTTTCGCTTGAAGACATGGCTGTACCTTTTCTCCTCGGATCATTATGATACAAAGTACGTCATACCAAACGCCGGCTCCTCCAACCGCTGGCTAAAGGAAATTACACAAGCCAATAGGGGTACTATAAGAAAAACAAATACCTCTCCATCTCCCTCGCTTTCTTTCCTTTTTTTTAGGCTCGAAATGATGAATCGAATGTAGGAATTTGATAATGTTGCCATCTATATACCATATAGCCGTAGAGTCAGCATTAGAAAGTACAATGATATGGGTGAGGTAGGCATAGAGTCTTCTCCAGCTGAGCCTGAGAAAATAGGAGAGAATGAAAGAAACTAATAATTTTCTTAAACTGGTTTTCACATCCCGTTTTCAAACAAATTTAAAAAAATCTTCCTGGTTTCTGGTCGGTGGGAAACGTTCCTGATAATTTTGGTGTGGTAAAACAATTGAAATTCTGTAGAAGCACGTGGACGCTAAGAACGAACTAGGAAAGTGAACAAGATGTAAAAATTGTATTAAAACACGGGCTTTAAGTTCTTAGTGATCAATCAAGTTCATACTCTAAATATATCCCGGGTCAGATTTACTCGGAATCTGGGTCCCTATTTGCCATACTCCGATGCGTGTCAGGAGCAAAACTATGGTAAGATGTGACTATTTCTTCATGAGTCAGATCTGACCCTTTCTGTTTTCGAGACCTTCAGTTATTATCGGGTGTCAATTTGACCCGGAACGGAGTGTTGCCCTAATAGACCAGTTCGTAGTTACTTCATGGACAATTTTGGTCAAATGACCTTTCATTTCTTTCATTGAGATAGGCAGATTTCAAAGCAAGATATTATGTAAGGATGCCTAACATAGCAGGTTGAAGAAATTGAATAGACCAGGTGACTAGAATTATAGCACACCATTGAACACTCTATGAAGGTATTTGTTGCATTTCTACTTTGAATGCATATTAGAGCACGTTGTACAATGTATTTGGCAAACTGTGAAATACCAGTCGTTCGTGGACGCATTGTTTTTTTGTGGATGTAAATGAAAAACACAATTCAAAAGAATATGAGTAATCAAGACATCAAAGATGGTGCTTATGACCTTCCTCTGATCATGCGCAGAGTGGAACTACGAACTGCTTATAGCCTCGGGTCTGTGTCAATCTGATCCGTGTTGTGTGTGTGTGTGTGTGTGTGTGTATATATATATATATATATACTTTTAATGTAATATGAAATAGAAATAGTCTGCTTCGGCATATGGAATAAAATAATCACAAATATATAGTTTAGAAAATGCCGTAGAAATAAAATCGTAGATTTTAAAGGAACATAGCTCTAAAAAATGAAAAGTAAAATGTCACACTCTTCGTCAGTGCCCATGATGTGACAAAAAAGAGAATTCAAAATCCGTTTCTGAAACAGTCGTAAAAAGCACGTCTGTTCATGGGCATACGAATTGTGAAACTCGCCTTTCAAAGAAATCAATGCGTTGAAGATGGAGGAAGCGCAAATGTATATATTAATATAGTACATTTGTCGTGACTTTTATTCTATATTTCCCACCTTTTCTTTTGATCTTTTTTAATTATTTGCCTTCATCTTCATCAACATATTTCTTTGTAATACTAAGTTATGCGCATGATGTTATTACCTTTCACTGTTGTAACGTTATGTAATTCGCATAAAAACGCCGCAATGGAAGTTTTCTTTCAATAAACCATTTCGAATTAAAACAATAGAATTCCACATTCATTTTCATGATGTTCGGAAATGAAATAAATCAAGGCTGTATAAACACTATGCCAAGTTAGACTGCGTATAATTCTGTCGCTTCAGTGCGAATATTAAATCTATAAACTTATCTGATTGTGACGTCATGCTTTAATTGTTCGGCCTTCGAAGTTTTACACTATTGGAAAACTGAAAATGAGTGATATATTCTCACACAAAAACATGCCAATTAGCTGCATGACGGCAAGCAGACAGACCGTATAATATATCAGGAACAATTAACGCTCTCAATCTGAACACGAAAAGCTGTCTAAAGATTAAATTTGTGAGCTTACCAAGGCTAAAATTAAGTATTTTTGTACTTAATTATATTGCATGTATTAAGAAATTGAGAAGTGGTGTTAGGCACAATGGAATGTAAGGATAACATTATCAAATTGATACAAAATATTGATATATTGTGTGTTAAGAAACAAAGATGGAATGAAACATTTATATTTTGCGGTCGAAGTGCTAACCTTCCATCTCGCCATTCCCGTTGTGTTAACGAGATATCACCTTTTCTTCTGATATTTATAATAGCCGTCGTGTCTCTCTTCTCTTTTCACAGTTCCTTACCCTCTCGCTCTCGGTGTGTGGGTGTGTGTGTGTGCCTTTCTCTCTCCCTCCCTCTCTCTGTCTGTCTCTCTCCCCCTCTCTCTTCCTCTTTCTCTCTCATCTCTCATTCCTCCTTTCTTTCGGTTTTCTCGTTTTCCTTCTTTCATTTAGCCTTTTCGTATTTTCTTCTTTCATTCAATTTTTTCTTCATCTTTCTTCACCCCCCCCCCCCCATATAGATCACTAAGGAGAGGAAATACACGACCATGCACACTGTACCTACAAGCGGGTCCAAAATGTATCCAGGGAGAAACTAAACATATCTCCTCTTTCTCCCAATCTAGGGTAAGTTTTACTTTACATTTCTAATTAGTTATACGAAATTATGAAATGACAGCTGACTTAATTTCCTTTGTTAATATAGACCATTTGCGTATACACACTGTAATTACAATGAAAGGATTATTTCGTACAATTCTTTTTTTATGAACTCATCACTTTCCCACGTCATGGATAGATTAGTTGACATTCATAGCTTTGGCGCAGTCACATTTTCCCTACGGTCGCAGTACGGCGAGTTGGAAACAGCCGTTATAACATTTTTGTACCAGCTACATAATGGGTGGTTTGAATGAAATTAGATAATTAGATAACAGCTGTTTTCGACTCGCTGTAAGGGGGCTGTAGGGGAAATGTGACTGCAGCACTACGGTCGAGTATTCGTTGAACGGTGCATAGCGCTCATGATATAATTCTAATAGAACATTATTTAATTATACAAGTATTAGTGCAATGCACATTAACGAAAACTGATCGATGACGTAACTTGAAATTTTAGATGTAGTGTACATGAACATATGCCTTGAAAGAAATAGAGTGCTAAATTCAGCACTTCTAGTGATAATGTGACATCACTCCCGAGTGCTTATTTCCAGTGACAAAGTCAGCACATTACGTGCTGTTTTAACACTCGAAGTGTTGAAAATCAACACCCCGAAGTGCATCAACGATACGACCTTCTAGCACATAACCACTTTCTGCATAATTGGAGACCCGTTTGCAATCGCAGGAAAGTTTTAGGCAGCTACTTCGCTGTTGTTCTCAGTCATTTGCAATGAGCATTATAGAAGTCATTCTTTTTTTCATAAGTTAAATGAAATTAATTTAAGGAAATGTTTATTGTCATTTCTTGTAACCTGGCAGGGGTATGCAGATTTCCTCAAAAAATTATGTTTTTTTTACTTGATATTTGCATGGATGATATTTGTAAGTTGTGATTTTTTTTTTAATCCGATAACTAAGTAAGCATGAATGCTCGTAAGTAAGCAACCAGAAGACCGCGGACTTAAGGACCTCTCCGAGGGACCTGGTAATAGGGATAATGCCTTACACTCTAAAATAAAGTGTTGACTTAGCCTTTAGGGAGCTATAGTGACTGCAATTCGGAGTGCTGATTTATTCGTTCAAAGTTGAACTAGAAAATCAGCACTCCGAAGTGCAGTCACTATATACGAGCTCTGTAAGTGCTAAATTAACGTTTTACTATATTTTAGAATAAACCAAGAGGCACTACTAGTGGACTGGCTTATTATATTCACTCGCGTTCGTAATCACTCGCGTCGCGTTGGTAATCACACGCGTTTTTTATTTTTGGCGATTTTTTTTTCATTTCGGTGCGATTTTTTTTCTAACGGTGTCTTCAATGGGACAAACACGCTGGGAAAATAAAATGAAATTGAAACTCGAGTTTCGTTTTAAGCCGGCAAGTGCCTTAAATTAGATGTACTCGACTACTGTTTTAACATAACAAACAAGCAAATCAGCCATGTGGCTCAACTAACTTAGAATAGATCCGGACTTCTACTGTGTCTTATACGAGGATTTACATTCTATTTGTAAATAATTACTATTATATAAAATAACATTTCTAATTATTTATAAATAATTCCAAGTAATACTTCATTATTTGTAAATAATAATAGTTCGACATTCTATAATTTATAAATAATGATTATTTGTTTTTCATTATTTATAAATACTGATTATTTGTTTTTCATTATTTATAAATAATGATTATTTCTTTTTAAATATTTGTAAATAATGATTATTTTTTTTCATTATTTATGAATAATGATAATTTGTTTTTCATTATTCATAAATAATGGTTATTTGTATATAAATAACGATTATTTGTATATAATGGCAAACTGTAAAAATCGTTTATAAATAATGATTATTTATAAATAATGGGATATTCAAACAAAAATGTTATTTATAAATAATGAAACACGATGAATTTTCATTATTTATAAATAATGGGAAACTCAACAAATTATTTATAAATTAAGAAATGTGCACTGGCATTGTTAATAGATAATCATCATTTACAAATAATAGAAAACTCGACAAACTTATTTATAAATAATAAAAAAACGAATTGCAATTATTCATAAAAAATGAAGTATGCAGTGTCATTATTTATAGATAATGAAACACAAAAATTATTATTTATAGATAATGAAAAACAATCATTATTTATAAATAATGGAATGTCGAACTATCATTATTTACAAGTAATGAAGTATTACTTGGAATTATATATAAATAATTAGAAATGTTATTTTATATAATAGTAATTATTTACAAATAGAATGTAAATTATATATAAATAATAGTTATTATTTAATGAATAATGATTATATAACAAATAATTGTTCTATAATAATATTGGTACAATCGGCGCCTCATATATAACGTGGGATCTAACTCAGCTCGACTCACGTTAGCTTGCTCCATGCTACCGATGCACGTCGTGTCCGACCGCCGCCGGGTCCGGTGTACCGGCGGATCCTGCGCCTGGCAGATACTGTTCTAGGCACCAAATCCGCCGGCGGATATGGTTCTCCTCCGGCGGATTCAGTAACAAAAAAGGCCACTCCCTTCGGAAGATTCGGAAGATATCGTTCTTGCGCTATCGCGATATCCTTCATTCATCACGTTCACACGTCATGCATGCACGCGCACCGCGCGTGAATAACGTTGCGAAATGAAGTTCGAAGAAGAGGTGGGTTAGCCTTAGTCTAATTGAGAGCCAGCTACCTTTCGGATTCTAGTTACATTAGGCCTTGAAGAGGAAAGCCTCAACATTTTGCCTTTATTCTGATGATTAGGGACAGAGTCAGACTCAGACTGACGTTAATCAGAGATTAAGTTTGCACAAAGAAGAATCTAACTTTGAGCTATTTTTTGGCATTATATTCAGTAAATAAAATCATATTCTACACTTTTCCTTTGCTTTTCTTTCCTCCTTTCTTTTTGTTCTTGTTTGTAGAACTTTTTGGGACCATAGCCCAACCCTTCCATACGCAGTGCTGTGCGGTTGGGGTCCGGAATTTCTTGATATCAAAGCCATTTAAACCTCGCAGATTGCCGCTATTTTAATCAAATCGCGGGCATGTACAGGATATAGCTTTTACACAACACATTTATTCAACCCAGTTGCGTAATGAACCAAATATTTTGAGGGGCAAAACATAGTAATGTGGGAAAAATCTGTAAAAAGTCGCAAAGCGATCGAGCTGGAAAAAAAATGCCTTTTGAAATTAAATTCTAATTATGTAATTGATTTTTCCATTAGATTCAGCAACTAACAAATTTCATTGTTTCCATTCATTTCATTATACCTTGTCTCCTTTAATCTATTTTGTTTCTCTTGGGTGTGGAACCAAGACCCCCCCCCCCCCGGCGCATGTGCAGTAATTGAACGTGATTGTGAACGGGAAGCGTTATAGAGCAATTTGAGGTTCAGTATAAATGAAGAGCCCCTACTGTGTGGGGTCTGGGGCAAAGCCCCGGTAGCTTATTTACATAAAATTTGGCTAGCTTATAGCACAATGTTGTATGCAGTCCATCTTTCTTCCCGCTCTTTAATTTCAATCATCGGAAGCCCGGTCGTGTTATTTTTTTTTTCTTGTCCCTTTTCTTTCTTTTCCAAAAATTAGCTTTTGACTAATTGCATTTTACCTTCGTTTCGCGCTATTGTTTGCCATTTTGTCATCTTTTAATTTATTTCCCACCGTGCTATTGCATTACATATGCCTGTTTTGGAATGATTTGTTCTTTCTCAAATGTTCATTTTCCCGATTTCCTTCCTTTTCCATTAAAAAGGGTTTTTTTCTTCGTTTTCTTTTCACTTTTTCCTTTCCTTTTCCCCTCATTCCCCTTTCCCTTTCTTTCTCCCTCCTTTTTTTTCCTTTCCCGTTTTTCTTTTATTCCTGGTTAAATCCGACAGGGGGCAACTCCCCCCCCCCCCCGCCCGTTACGTCATGAATATCCATTAGGTGGACTGATGATGTCACATCTCCACTTGTTCTTTTGTAATTTATTATATGAAATTAGGTTTATTCAAATTTTTTCCTCCAAGAACTAGAAAATTTGGATTGACAACTGATTTAGTGCATTAGATATTTATTGCTGCAACTTATTTCATTATAAGGGAGACATATTATTCACACAAGTATGAAATAAATGAAAAAAATATGGTTTTGTGTGATAACATAAGAAAACGGAAAATGGGGATGTGACATCATCAGCCCAACTAATGAATATTCATGATGACTGTTTTCACAAAATATTGCTTAACTTTAAACTTCAATAACTTTATTATTTGTTATCCGATTTTGATGAAATTTTCGGCATTTTGCTCAGTGAATTCTACTCTATGTATTAAGATATAAATATTTTCAGCCCGGACCATCCCTTTAATTCAGATTCCTTAACAAAAATATTGAAAAAAAAAAAGGAATAAAAAAAAAACAAATTAAAAATAGGCCTACAATAAACTACATAAGATATTAATCATGTTTTGAAATTCTTTTTTTAAATGTTTTCACAAAAAATTAGCACTCTACAAGCAATAATATGAGTTAACAGCAATATATATTCATAAACTAATTTGCCTCATTTATTTAGAAATTATGAAGTTTTAACTCGTTGAAAATCTGTAGTTTTATAAAAACTATAGGCCTATATGGGGGTACAAATTTTCGCCAGTCTGGCAAACTTACACTAATCATGGTGTGAAAAAGCACAGTTAAAGATATCGATGCATACTGCGGACTTAAAGTAGTATAAATTTTCACGTAGGGCCTACAAAACAAAAGTGATGAAAATTTCATCAAAATCTGATAATAATAAATAGCAAAGTTTTGGCGCATGTGCCAGGTCTATGTATACATGATATATCGAGTCATTGTTTCTCCTATTCCCTCACCCCCATCGAGCCCTTCGTCAAAAGCTGTATGGATCCGCCCCTGAATAAAAATTCACTAAAAGTCTAAAGGCGGACGAAAATCCCCTCCCCCCATTGGTAACGACATTGCCAGAGCCGCGCATGCGCGCGCTGCTGAGGTTGGACGTCTGTCCAAATAAATATTACACGTATCGTCAATAGAACCAAATCCGCCGAGGAACCAAATCTGCAAACATCAAGCCGCGTCAAACCCGGCGGATATGGTTCCGATTAAAAACGATATCGGCCATTAAGAACGATATCTGCCGGCGGATACGGTATCCGCCGGTGGAACCGAATCCGCCGCTACACCGGCCGCCTTGGGGCCATTGCATGCAGGCATGTCCGCATATGGGAATGATACGATGTAATATCGATGTGGCAGATATGGCAAGTTCCGACTCGGAGTCCACGTATAAGACACAGTAGAAGTCCGGATCTATTCTAAGTTAGTTGAGCCACATGGCTGATTTGCTTGTTTGTTATGTTAAAACAGTAGTCGAGTACATTTTATTTTAAGGCACTTAATTGCCAGCTTAAAACGAAACTAGAATTTCAATTTCATTTTATTTCCCCTGCATGTCTGTCCCATTGAAGACACCGTTAAAAAAAAATCGCACCGAAATAAAAAAAAATCGCCAAAAATTCAAAACGCGAGTGATTACGAACCCGCACGCGACGCGAGTGATTATAAACTGCCAGTGCACCAATAGTGGGAATCGAACCCGGGTCAACCTTATGAGGCGCCGAATGTACCAATATTATATAGAACAATTATTTGTTATATAATCATTATTTATTAAATAATAACTATTATTTATATATAATTTACATTTTATTTGTAAATAACTACTATTATATAAAATATCATTTCTAATTATTTATATATAATTCCAAGTAATACTTCATTATTTGTAAATAATAATAGTTCGACATTCCATTATTTATAAATAATGATTATTTGTTTTTCATTATTTATAAATAATGATTATTTGTTTTTCATTATTTATAAATAATGATTATTTGTTTTTCATTATTTATAAATAATGATTATTTGTTTTTCATTATTTACAAATAATGATTATTTGTTTTTCATTATTTATAAATAATGATTATTTGTTTTTCATTATTTATAAATAATTTGTTGAGTTTTCCATTATTTATAAATAATGATTATTTGTTAAATAATGAAAACGTCTACTTCATTATTTATAAATAATTTTTTCGAGTGCACCATTATTCTCATTATTTATAAATAATCATTATTTAATGTTCGAGTTTTCCATTATTTATAAATAAAGATTATTTGTTAAATAATGAAATATCTACTTCATTATTTATAAATAATAATTTTGTTTCAATATCCCATTATTTATAAATAATCATTATTTATAAACAATTTTTACAGTTTGCCATTATATACAAATAATCATTATTTATATACAAATAACCATTATTTATTAAATAATGCCATTATTTATTAAATAATGCCATTATTTATTAAATAATGCCATTATTTATTAAATAATGGAAAACTCGCTATAACATGCAAATGTGGGACCGCCCATGATATGAATATTCATGATGCGATTTCCTTTTTCGTGATTTTTCTTCACAAATTTTTGTCCATTTCCTCTTCATAATGACATTTCTTGAAGCAATTTTCTAGGGATATGGTCTGATTGTAATATTCTTCATTTTCTATATAACTTCGTCTTCGTAGAAATATCAAAAAGTGTAATTTTATACGATTTTTCCTACAGTTCACAATCCCCATAGGCGCGCGTGTACGGTAGGGACAACCGGTGAATCGACGGAGTGCTCTTCATCGAAATACTACGTTGGTTGGTCCCCGGAAGTGGCGGGCGGAATTTAGCCCGAATCCTCGATGGAAGTCGATCAAGTGCATATGAGCTGAGAGAGTGAAATATCAGTGTACTTGTACAGGCCCTTCTACTTTTTATAAATATTTCTTGTTGCTTTTTTTGTTAAGTTAATTTTTCCTGGTGTAGAGATAAGTTTCAGTTCTAATAATGCACTTCAAATACATTTTGGAGTGTCTGTTTGAGGCGTTTGGGGCGATTTCACCCTGGCCCCAAAATGCTCGCAACGACAATACGGGGGCATGATGACCCCTAAATTTTTAAAAACTTATTTTTCTATTGAAAATTATCACAAAATTCACCAAAAGTGTGCACGAAAGCCTTCGTATTTCACTTTTAAAACTCCGAAAAGTGCCCAAATGACAAGCTTGGTCGCTTCGCTGTGTCGCTTTCAACTTGAGAACGTTTACGCGTCTGCTCCCCCCCCCCCCCCCCTCCTCCGAAAGAAATTCTGTATACGGCCATGCTCTAAAGAGCCTGGCACATTGATTTATGTATACTTTCATTTTCATTATTTTTATCTCATTATCAACATGGCCTTACGCAGAATTTTTTCCAGGGGGGCCGGGGCCGGAGCATGACGCGCGTAAACTTTCTCAAAAAAATCTTGAAAGCGAGACAGCCACGGGACCAAGCCCAAATGACAAGCTTTGTCGCTTCGCTGTCTCGCTTTCAACTTGAGAACGTTTACACGCGTCTGCCCCCACCCCCCGAAAGAAATTCTGTGAACAGCCATGCTCAAAAGAGCATATGGCACATTGATTTATATGTACTTTTCATTTTCATTATTTTTATCACATTAATTATCATCATGGCCTTACACAGAATTTTTACCGGGGGGGGGGGGGCAGCTAGGACGCGCGTAAAGTTTCTCAAAAAAATCTTGAAAGCAAGACAGCGACGCGACCAAGCTCAAATGACAAGCTTGGTCGCTTCGCTTTCTCAAGATTTTTATGAGAAAGTTTACGCGCGTCCTGCTCCCCCCACCCCCCCCCCCCCGGAAAAAATTCTGCGTAAGGCCATGATGATAATGAGATAAAAATAATGAAAATGAAGTATACATAAATCAATGTGCCAGGCTCTTTAGAGCATGGCCGTATACAGAATTTCTTTCGGAGGAGGGGGGGGGGGAAGCAGACGCGTAAACGTTCTCAACTTGAAAGCGACACAGCGAAGCGACCAAGCTTGTCATTTGGGCACTTTTTTGAGTTTTAAAAGTGAAATACGAAGGCTTTCGTGCAGACTTTTGGTGAATTTTGTGATAATTTTCAATAGAAAAATAAGTTTTTAAAAAATTAGGGGTCATCATGCCCCCGTATTGTCGTTGCGAGCATTTTGGGGCCAGGGTGAAATCGCCCCAAACGCCTCAAACAGACACTCCAAAATGTATTTGAAGTGCATTATTAGAACTGAAACTTATTTCTACACCAGGAAAAATTAACTTAACAAAAAAAGCAACAAGAAATATTTATAAAAAGTAGAAGGGCCTGTACAAGTACACTGATATTTCACTCTCTCAGCTCATATGCACTTGATCGACTTCCATCGAGGATTCGGGCTAAATTCCGCCCGCCACTTCCGCGGACCAACCAACGTAGTATTTCGATGAAGAGCACTCCGTCGATTCACCGGTTGTCCCTACCGTACACGCGCGCCTATGGGGATTGTGAACTGTAGGAAAAATCGTATAAAATTACACTTTTTGATATTTCTACGAAGACGAAGTTATATAGAAAATGAAGAATATTACAATCAGACCATATCCCTAGAAAATTGCTTCAAGAAATGTCATTATGAAGAGGAAATGGACAAAAATTTGTGAAGAAAAATCACGAAAAAGGAAATCGCATCATGAATATTCATATCATGGGCGGTCCCACATTTGCATGTTATAGCGAGTTTTCCATTATTTAATAAATAATGGCATTATTTAATAAATAATGGCATTATTTAATAAATAATGGCATTATTTAATAAATAATGGTTATTTGTATATAAATAATGATTATTTGTATATAATGGCAAACTGTAAAAATTGTTTATAAATAATGATTATTTATAAATAATGGGATATTGAAACAAAATTATTATTTATAAATAATGAAGTAGATATTTCATTATTTAACAAATAATCTTTATTTATAAATAATGGAAAACTCGAACATTAAATAATGATTATTTATAAATAATGAGAATAATGGTGCACTCGAAAAAATTATTTATAAATAATGAAGTAGACGTTTTCATTATTTAACAAATAATCATTATTTATAAATAATGGAAAACTCAACAAATTATTTATAAATAATGAAAAACAAATAATCATTATTTATAAATAATGAAAAACAAATAATCATTATTTGTAAATAATGAAAAACAAATAATCATTATTTATAAATAATGAAAAACAAATAATCATTATTTATAAATAATGAAAAACAAATAATCATTATTTATAAATAATGAAAAACAAATAATCATTATTTATAAATAATGGAATGTCGAACTATTATTATTTACAAATAATGAAGTATTACTTGGAATTATATATAAATAATTAGAAATGATATTTTATATAATAGTAGTTATTTACAAATAAAATGTAAATTATATATAAATAATAGTTATTATTTAATAAATAATGATTATATAACAAATAATTGTTCTATATAATATTGGTACATTCGGCGCCTCATACAACCTTACCGGCTGAACCAGCAAGCCTCTCCACCATGCGCGCCATGCTCCGTCAACAACATGCATGCCTTCCTTTTATCACTATTATTAGGTAAATCTTTTACATTTCCCGTATAACTATCTTATCGTTATCTATCTACTCTTGATATGAACATACTAATCTACATTTTTTCATACTAATTGACACATTCCAGGTTCCTTTTTCATAAAGACGTGTTATAATAACAAATGCACATTTCATATAAAAGATATATTATCATCAGATTGAAGGATTTCAGTGGCTTTTAACTGCGATTGCAAATTTGTTATTGTACCAAGTTTTATGAAACGGGCCCCAGATGCGGATCCAGGGCTGTGTTTCATCGATTATGTTTGTCAAAAAAGCTGGTGGATTTCATAAGCTTCCTTGATTATAATTGGCTAGGAATCACTGTTACCATGGTAACTGTCGATTGAAACATACTGTGTCGGATCCAGTCCTTTTGTGATACACTATATACTTCCAAGGGTTGACAAGTGGGGGGGGGGGCTAGTGATGTATAAAATTTTCTACCAAGCGCAAAAAATACCCGGATAGGAACGGGGAAGGGGAGGGGGGGGGGGGGCAAGGCAAGGCCACCTTGTAATGACCGTGGTTCCGAACCCATCGCGTGCCCATGCCATTGTCACTAATTCGGAATGTTTAATAAGTAGTCGAACTTTCGGCGCCACCGACGCTGAGCCCGATTCTGCTATCTCATTTGTCAAAATTACCAATGCCTTGAGCATGCCGGGGTATAACTAGGGACAGCTGTCTGGTGTCAGAGATTGCTGGTCACGTGACAGCGTGGTAGATAAGGATAGAAGGGGAAAGAAGGTGATACCTATCTGTTTACTGGTATGATGGGTCAGGTTGGTAGAGCGTTCGCCTCTCAACCGGGAGGTCGGGGGTTTAAGCCCCTGCCGCGTCAGACCAAAAGATGTTAAAAGATGGGAAATGCTGCTACCCTGTTTGGCGTTCAACGATTTAAAGGGTAGAGCAACGTCAGTGTGACGCTACACAGTGGCTGCCGGGCCCACGATCAATTGGGCAAATGAATTTTCGGAGTATTTCCGTTTTCAGATACCTTTTTCGAACAATAAAATATAGATTTTCAATTTTATTTAAGTATAGACAGAGTGGCAGTCTTGATTGGGGAGGAATATCAGGCCATTTTTATAGATGTTATACTTTTGTGAAGAGGAAGGAGAGAAGGGGAGAGAGGGTGCAGTAGGAAATGACATAGCACTGAAATAAAATAAAAAATTAAGAAAAAGTAGAGAACGAGTGCAAACGAGATAAAATCCTTACAAATTATATGAAATTTACCGTAGAGGGCGTTTGACTCTAAAATCTAAAATGATGTAACACTGATGTTGATAGTTTTACATATCGGTCCATTTGGTTGAAAGGACTCTCACTTATTATCATTTGGCTCACGTTATTTCACACTCTCTAATGGGGCCATTGCCCAAATCAAGACACGTATCTTAAAACGCGATTATAATCCACCACTTCATGAAATATATGAACTCTTACCGAAAAGTATGATCTAGATATCTTCTTCTGATGTGAACGCATTATCAACACCAGTCCTCGCTTACATCAATTTTGAAAGGGATTAACGAATTTTTCCTCGATTATTTTCTTTGGTTCTGCTTTCGGTTCTCTATTTGCTGTAAATCATTACTATGTAGATATAACATTGTACAAAGTAGCTGTATCTCCAAGACGATCAGTTGCGCTCCAGGAGTTTAATTTGTATCCTTGCTTTGTCCGAACCCCGGATATATTGAATTATCAGACCAAATCATTTCTTAGTTAATGAAATTACAACATGAACAAATATATCATATAGTTTCTATTCAAAGCAAATATAAGAAGAGCATCTCCTTAAAACATAAATATTTATATTAGAATATAATTGGTTTTAATTTTTTTTCTCTTTATTACGATCCATGTATCCATGTGTTATATTCATAATCCTTTAATAGTATTATTCAGATAATTGTGAGAGTCATCTCTTCTCAATATCTTTCCGTTTTACTTTGACTGATACTTTGATGGTAGTATACTCGTTAAATTGTACACCCATTGGTCTAGGCCTGCTTATGGAGGTTCGGCGCTATGTCTACCCCCCCCCCCCCGGAAAAAGAAAAACAATATTGATATTTTAGTTAAATAGTAATCTTGCATTTCAGCATCATGTTATTTTATTGGATATCCTTTAATTTCTTTTGTTTACCAAATCCATTTAATGTTTCATTTGAAATTGACTTTTTTACTCGCTTGATTTAATCTCTTGCAAGTTTTCATTAAAAAATCATCATTATGATGTAAAAAAAATCACACCCTCGACTGTTTTCTCATTACATCACTGATCTTGTCCTGCGATTTGCCTACTGTTTTTGTTTTCTTGTGAACCAAACCTATTTAGATAGAATAAGCTTGTCAAAGCAGTTAATAAGGTTTACGCTGTTTGTTCATCTTAACCATGGTCGTGCTCCCTGCATAGGCCTATGTCCCTATTTTGATTCAACTCTTGGTATTAAATCATGTGCCTTTTATTATTCTGCTTTTAGGCATTATTCACGTTGTTCCAGACATTTCCCAATATTTTGTCTTTGTCATCTTCACTATTCGACTGCCATATCCGAACCACTTCAGCTTTGCATTCACCTGAAACGATACAGCGTATCCGTGAAAATCCTTGTTAAATCCACCAAACAGAGAAATAAACGGATTTTGTCTCATTCAGGCTTTTAAAAGATTTTTGACAAGATATATACATATCGTCTACTGAGCGGGAACTGTGATTGACAGAATTGAACACGTGACAACTCAAGTCGAGCGCGAATTACAGATAACTCGACATTTGCTAACGACCCGTACTACTTTTAAGGGCTTGCATGAAATTGGTTCATGTTTAATTCACGATTTTTCACCAAGCGATGGGATTACGTTAGACGTAGGTCTTTAGTAAAGATCATGGGGTAATGATGAATGGAGTGGAAGCAGAAATTCTCCCTTTATCGCTTCGATTTTGGAGAGGAAATCTCGGTAAATTGGTAGGATTTATCTGTACATAGGTTACGGTTAAAAAGTTTGGCAAAGAACGGGAATGGATAATGCAAGCGAAGCCATCCCCCCACACACATATACATTATTACGACGATTATTTCTATTACATGCAATCAATGTATTATTAATCATCATCATCCAGTCCAACCCAATAGTCATTTGATATAGCACCATTTCCTTGTGGTTACAAAGCGCTGTACACAATACTACTCGTGTTTAGGCCACTAAAAAACAATCCACCTCAAGAGTGATCAGCTTAGTCCATGCAATCGATTGAACTTTTAGCGTAATAGATGGGATTTTTCTTGAACTGCTCATTTACATCACAGCCGCAACCACCACCTTCCCTAGGCCTATCATCCAGGGGCGTCGATCCATTTTTCAGATTGGGGGGCAAAATCATGAATCAACTTTCCAAAGGCACTCGATCACACAAAACAAACAAACTCACCCACATACACACACCCTTATATGCCTATATATATATCTATACACACACACACACACACACACACACACATATATATATATATATATATATATATATAAATATGTATATGACTCATGAGATAGAGACACATATCTCACCAACAAATTAATGCGAGCGCGAAGCGCGAGCTGAAATTTTTTTTGTAACCTGATCTGATAACAGGATAAAGGTGCCTGTTTAGGACTGTTTGTCATAAGGATACATATCTCACTACACAGATAATGCGAGTGCCGAGAGCCGGAGGTGAAATTTCTTATATTCTGACCTGTAAGCTTGATATTCTATGCATTTTTGGTACCAATGATTAAGATGGGTATCTAAAAAACAATAGATGCGAGCGCGAAGCGCGAGCTGAAAATTTTGATATTTTGATCAGAAAAAAAATTGAGTTTAATGGACGTTTTTAATTAAGAACAAGATATATATCCAACAAAAGATTATTGCAAATCGAACCGCGAGTTATTTTGAGGCTTAGATCTGAAAACGGGACATTCTATTCACCTATTAATCATGAAAAGTATGGGTTTTTGCTACAGAAATGATGCGAGCGCGAAGCGCGAGCTGAAAATTTTTATATTCCAATCTGAAAAGCGGACATTTTGAGCATGATTTTAAATAAAGAACGAGTTGTGTATTTCGATCTCGCTTGCTGATTTCTGTGTAACATTACAATCTTATTTTATTTTCTACACATGCAAAATTATTGGGGGGGGGCAAAACGATATGTTTGCCTCCCCAATATTTTCATTGGTGGGGCGATCGCCCCCCTGCCCCCCCCAGGATCGACGCCTCTGCTGAGTATCATCATCCTCATCATCTCCACCACCCACCTTTCTCACCTATCATCAATGTATTAATCATCATCATCATCATCGTCGTCGTCATCATCTTCATTATCATCATTACCATCGTTACCATCATAATCATCACGACCACCATCATTAATAACCATCATCCTCACCAACACTATCAAATTGCCATAATCATCGCCGATCAGTGGCGTAACTACGGGGGGGGGGCATGGGGGGCACGTGCCCCCCCCCCCCCCAATCGGCTGGCCCCCCAAAAAAAAGACGGGGAAGAGGAGAAAAAGAGGGAGAAAGGAAAAGAAACGTATATAGTGGGAATGAAGAAATTATTGTTCATTATAATGTTATATTATAATTATGTTATGTTATAATATATAAGAAACATTATTTCAAAAGTTTATTTTGCTCAGGCCTAGATGTCTTCATTTTTCCCGGTACTCGCATTGTCTGTTTAACGTTTTTAAGTCAATATACACCAAATATATTTCATCGCACTTCGACTTATTGTTTTATGTAGTGACATATGGTTCTTTTTCATGACTACTTAAAGTGATTGCCCCATTTTAAGGTGTTAATATAAAACATTTCCTGTCCGTGCTTACGTTCGCACTAGTAGATTGGTGAGATATGTCTGCTCTTCATGAATTCCTAAAAATCAGTCCTTAAAATGTCCCTTTTTCTGATCTGAATATCAAAAATTTTCAGCTCGCGCTTCGCGCATTCGGTTAGTGAAATACGTATCATATGGTCTTAGTGAATTCTTACAAACAGGCTTTAGAATGCCTCTCTTCAGGTCTGAATATCCTAAATTTTCAGCTCGCGCTTCGCGCTCGCAATATTTGATGAGTGAGATGCGTAGTATCATGATTACAATGACTACAAAAAGTGCTTCATGTGTTTAGATGTAGCAAAATCAGCAAGAGCTTTGCACTCGCATTAGATGACTATGGTGAGATATGTAGGCCTATACTCTTAATGGATTCCTAAAATATAGTTCTTAACATGTCCTTGTTTGGGGTCAATATTAACAAAAATTTCAGCTCGCGCTTCGCGCTCGCATTGTTTGTTTAGCGAGACAGGTATGTATCATGATTACAAAAATTTACTTATAATGTCCTTTTTTGGTCTGCATATCAAAAATTTTCAGCTCGCGCTTCGCGCTCGCATTATTTGAGCAGTGACATACATATCCGTTTAATGGCACTGTCTTTAAAATGTCCCTATTAGGTCAGTATACCTGGCAACTGAGCGCGCTTCGCGCGCTCACTAAGTGACTCAAATATTTTGCTGGTGCCCCACCAATGCCGTGACTCACGGTACGCCACTGTCGCCGATGACACTATAAACAGCAGCAGGAGCAGCAACAACAGCACCATCATCGTCGTCGTTATCACTATTGACAAACTTACTGTCAAAATCAGCATCATGGTTTCCATTGTCGCCACAATCAACATCAACACCATAATCACGATTCACGATTATCATCATCATCATCATCATCATCATCACCATTATCATCATCATCATCATCATCACCATCATCATCAACAACAACATCATCATCATCACCACCACCACTATCATCATCATAATCACCACACCACCATCATTACCCTAATCATCATCATCACCACCATAGAATAGAATAGAATAAAAATGAACAAAAAAATCATTCGCGGCCCAAAGGCCGAATTACAGATTTTTAGATATAAAAGCAAATACACAAATATACATAAAAATTACAACATAATGAAAAACGGGAATTAGAAACACAATCCAAAATACGTGAAAAAATAATCACATGCCTGAGGTAAATAATACATACATACATTATTGTAAAATCAATCATCATTGTAATACAATCATTCTATGACCATTTATCATTTTATTCATTATCATAATTAATCTAAGATTTTATTATTATTATTTTTATCATTACTATTAATATCGTATTACTATCATTTTTTATTATTCACATTATCATCATAAGAAATTAAGTATTGCACATAGAGAAGCATTGACGCTTTGTATTACACTCATAAAAAATAAAAGGAGATGTTCGTTCATAATTTACCACTGGTTTACATATTATTACAATGTGAGTAGTTATAGGTCATAGTAACTGGAAAAGTAAGGCTATTGTGTAGGACGGCTAACAAAATGTAACATCACCATCATCTTCATCATCTTCATCATCATCATTGTCATCATCACCATCACCACCACCACCACTATCATCATCATCATCACCACCACTATCATCATCATAATCACCACACCACCATCATTATCCTAATCATCATCATCACCACCATCACCATAATCTTCATCATCATCATCATCTTCAGCATCATCACCATCATCATCATAATTATCATTGTAACCATCATTATCATAATTATCTTTACCATCATCTTCATCATCACATCCTCCTCCCCCTATTCATCGTCATTATCATCATCACTACATCTCATCCCGACCATCAAAATAATCGTTATCATTACCATCAACAACATTATCATCACCATCGTCATCTTCATCACCATCACAACCTTCATCACCATCACAACTTTCATCACCATCACAACCTTCATCATTGCCATCATTATCATCATCACAATCACATGCATCACTACCACCACAATCAATATCACTACTAACACAATCAAAATAAAGAAAGTTCATGATGTACATGTAGTTCTGTATCTAGTCTTAAAAATTCAAGAGTTATACCTCAACAGTCACATTTGCTCTGCGGCGGCTGTACGGCAAGCGAAAACAGCCGTTTTATGCATTTTTATTCAAACCACCTATATGTAGCTACTACAATAAAGTTAAACGGCTGTTATCGTCTTGCCGTAGAGCAAATGTGACTGAGGTATAAATTTACTTCAGCAAAGAAATTATCCGCATTGGCTGCACTCACCCAGGTGAGGTGAATGGGTATCTGGTAGGATATATTCATTGCATGCTTTTGCTCACATACAGTAGAGCAGCTCAGCTACAGCCAGGGTTCCAGTATAAGTATTAAGCGTAGAAGAGAATACATACCTGTATGCATACATACAGAAACTGTGCAAAATAAATGGACCTGTTGCTATAATCATCACCACCACTGACACAATCCCCTCCTTGCATAACCCCCCCCCTCCTTATCACCACAATGCTTTGCCAAATCCTCTTCTCATTGATGCATATTTTCATCTGGACTATTCATATCATTCAAATAATACATTTCCATTCAAATTTCATAATAGTTTATTGATATAAAAAGATGAACATTAAACAATTTAAAATTAGAGACAAAATCAACTTGAATACAGATTTTCACAGGACGGCACAAAAACGACAAGGTTTCTATTTGGACAGTTGCAAAAAAAATATAGCACAGAAAACAGTTGGGATCATAACAAACTTCAAAGCCACAGCTATCAACAAATGGCATTTTAAGAATAAGATGCATATGGAAAATGAAGAATACAATCTTTAAGCCCAGCACACACTATGCGACGCGAATGCACAAAGTTCCGAGAGCAACAAGTTGCCAATCACATCTCGGTGCGATGGCATCGCGGGCCAGCGCACACATTGCAAAACAGCTCTGTAACCAGAGATGCCAACTTTTGGAAATCAGAATTAGGGAGGATTTGCAACCGACACCAAATTATGTGCGCGTAGCGCACATCTCGAGCGCGGAGCGCTCGACCCTTGCGGCCGGGGTCGAGGGCCCGCCTTAGGGCCCTGGAAGCTCTGGGTTTCTAGATGCTCTCTGGTGCAATCTGACCCTTATTTTGGAGCATTTCACATGTTTTTAAAAAAACATTGTTCCCACTTTTTTGACATAAAAATAAAAATATCAAATATGCATTTTACATGTAAAAAAAATGAGGGGACAATAGAAGAAAAGTACCTGTTCAACTATAATAATGAGGAATTATCCTCTTTATTATTATTAAAGCGCGGGTAACGTCTTCCTCCTCGCTGGTCCCTTGCTTGGTGAAATAAGTCAACAGGGTACTAGTGGAGCTCGAAGATCTCGTCTTCGCAATGTCCGTATGCCGTTTGCTCCCTACGTGCTTCCGAATATCATCACGACCTCCGTGCTCAACTTTAATGTCCACGCTGCAAATTGTGCAAAATGCATGGTAGATTCCTCTTTCCGACTTCCGAATACACGGGTACTGGAGACTGTATTCAGTCTTATACTTCTGAGACCATTTCTTGGTCTTTTTTTGTTGATTTTCCGCCATTTCGTGTCAATATCAACCCATCAATACGCCGAAATCACACACCGATATTCCATCGCACGACTCGACAAATCCAGCGGCCGCGAGCGCACACGCCTCGCGAAGCTAGCCGGGCCTACCGGCCTGGTGCACAGTGGATTCCCGTTGGGCATATCACATGCACCAGCTTTTCGCTGCTCCTTATTTGTCTGCCTTTCACACAGAATTTAGTAGCAGCGAAACGTAATGGAGTTACTACATGCTTAAGTCAGCAGACGATACATGTACTTCCAATCCAATTTGATCAATGCAAAAAAAATCGTAATTTCGGGAGGATAAGGATGGTAATCGTAAGGGCGGGAGTTGGGATGAATTTTCGGGAGCCTCCCGATGAAATCGGGAGGGTTGGCATCTCTGCTGTAACGCGCTGCATCTCATGGCGCCTCTCCTGTGTGTATACTGTATGTTACAGCAAATTGGCCATGACGTCATCGTCTAGGAAACATCTAGTAAAATCGCAGAAAGATTTGGTCTGCAACAAAGCGGTTTGCGGTTGCAGCGTGATGTAGGTTGGCACACACTCTGATTTCATTGCAGTCGGATCTTAGTGCAATCGCGTTGCATAGTGTGCGCTGGGTTTTTTTATATACAGTGAATCTGTGTCCACATAAGTACTATTGCACACAAAGCTAATATACAACTAATTTCACACATTTGAAAGATATGTACATCATATTGGTATAAATTGGTCAGTAATATACAATAAATAACATCTAATATGCAAAGGAAGAAAATACAAATATAACATTACATTTAAGTTCAACACATACCAGGTGGGTGTTTCGTAAAGCTGTTCGTAAGATACTAATGACTTTACGCACGACTGGTGATCCTTTCTTGTGCTATGTGATATCCCTGTGTAATTGAGTTAAGACATAAGAACATGTTCCAGTCGTGCGTAAAGTTGTTCGTAACTTTACGAACAGCTTTATGAAACAAACACCCACCTGGGGGCCGTTTCATAAAGCTGTTCGTAAGTTAAGAGCGACTTTAAGAACGACTGGTGAACCCTTCTTATATGTGCTAAACAATCGCCAATTCAATACCATTTACTTCAAGAAAGGATCACCAGTCGTTCTTAAAGTTGCTCTTAACTTACGAACAGCTTTATGAAACACCCGCCAGGATTGATTTCAAATACACCCATTATCATAATAGTATTGCTCTGCATGTTGAAGTTCCATCAAATTTGCCAGCATTTTTATAATTTAGATGATATCATCAAAATCAATAAAGGTGTATCCTTTATGAATAATCATTACACTACAGTCTATAGTAATATTAGTAAATTTGATAGAAAGATATACACATAGCAGCTTAGTCCCTTTTACATTCACACTCATAATGGCAATGAAACTCTGAAATTTGCTAATAAGTGCGACCAGCTGCCACCCCAAACAAAGCAGGCAAAAAGTTAATTGACAGCAGATGAGATATTAATACATTGTATGTAATTCCTATCATTTAATCAAATATCATTTCTTTTTTTCACAGATGACACTAGCTGATTTTCTACACTCAATCCTCAGATATTTCTTGAAAGACTTAACACTAAATTATGCTCTGTGTGTGATTGAATACAAGCTAATATTATCTTTCAAATTTTGAAAAGACAAATTATATGGTTTTCAGCAACTCATTACACATGTTGCCCGGTCTTGTTTTAATGAATGGTAATGTTTTAGAACTAATTGAATCTACAAAATTCCTCAAGAGATCTCGAAAGAATTGATAAATAAAACCTCATATTCTCATAATTGACACTATTGTATTCTACTCTACTGTTACCATTCCGAATAATGGAATTTAAGCCTTGGAAAATGCCTTCGAGACAAAACTTAAATCCATACTTAAAATATAAAAAAAGAGCTGTAAGGACAATTTCTTTTTCTGACTTTCTGGCTCATACTTATCCACTAATTATTCAAACCAGTTATTGAAAGTAACAGCTTTATGTTATTATTTTGTTGGTATATTGAATTATTAACTAAATACACATGAATTACAAAGTGTACTTTATTGTTTGCTTGTTGAAAATCAAGAAATCCACGACTACCCAACTCGACAAGTACACAATTTTCCCATTTCCTCAGTTCATATTCTTCTTGCTCTCAATATATGTATCTTCACAGGGCCTTCCTTTCAAAATAATTTAGACAATGATACAATTCAATTGCCCTCATTGTATTCTTTTTAATGTAGACTAAAAAAGTTTCTATTCCAATCATATGTTTGTATGGAGGTAAATTATGTTTTATTTAACTAACTATCATGTAGACCTCTATATACTTTATGATTCTTCATTTGATTAAACTTTCTTCATTGCGTTTTGATTTTTTAAATTTTTTTTCTGGGAACCATATATACAAGCCATGTTTCTTAATAGGTTCCTCATATTTTGCATTATTCTATTTCTTTTGTAAAACAGTCAACATAATTTTTCATTATGTATTCGTTTTCTCAAGATGTAGGTTTCTGTGGAATGTGAAATAATAAATCAAATCAAATTTAAAAGGTAGTTTCACTCCTTTTCAATATTATCAAAACGATATCAAAGTCGATATCTTTGACACCTATAATTATACAACAAAAACAAAATAATACATTAAGTGAAATAGGTCAAGCCAATATTGATGGGATTTGTTAATTGACTGGTATTTGCTGAAACAGCGATGGTACTTTGCAGTCCCTATTAGACACAGTAGATGGATGATTCTTAATATGGGGCCCGTTTCATAAAACCTGTTATAATAACGAATTTGCACGAACAGATAAAAGCTACTGAAATCCTTCAATCTGATTGGCTGATAGTGAATTTGCTATAGTAATTGTGCATTTAGAAGTCTTATGAAACATGACCACGGTGTTGAAAGGTGGGTGTTGATTTTGTGGCAACACAAACACGATCCACAACACTGTATTAAGTTTGCAAAGAAACAACCTATAATACGTAACTTGAGCAGGGTAGACGTAGCCCTTTTTCAATCATAGATGGCTGGATGGTCTGTACGTAGACCGAAAGCTCCAGTCTCTGTTTCATCAGTTGCTCAGCTCAAGTGCATCTTGCTTCGCTGCACCTCCTCCATACACATAGACTGAAGTCATTCTTAACACTGTGTACAGGGGACCTACGGCCCAAAATATAATACTTGATTTTTACCATTAATACATTTATTATTTAAACAAGTGGAACTCCTCTGGCAGTCTCGCCTGCATTACGCGATTTAATATAGCAGCAGTGCTAACTTTGAAAACTACTATAAAATAATCATTCACAAAAACACCATTCATATAATGACATAATACCACGTTCATTGACCATAGATGACATTTGAACGGTGACTTAAGACTTGTCAACTACACCCATGTCCACATTTTATTCACTCTATCCATAAACTTTCAAAGTTATGATGGCAATTCAACAATTACCCCAACATGGCCTAAGTTTATTGACTAAAATGACCTTTGACCATGGTCATGTGACCTGAAACTCGTACAGGATGTTCAGTGATACTCGATTACTCTTATGTCCAAGTTTTATGAATTAGATCCATAAACCTTCAGAGTTAGGATGGTAATTTAACAAAGACCCCAACACGGCCAAAGTTCATTGACCTTAAATGACCATTGACCATGGTCATGTGACCTGAAACTCGCATAGAATATTCAGTGGTACTTGATTAACCTCATGTCCAAATTTCATGAATTAGATCCATAAATTTTCAGTTATGAAGGTAATTCAACAAATACCCCCACTTGGCCAAAGTTCATTGACCCTAAATGACCTTTGACCTTGGTCATGTGACCTGAAACTCAGGAAGGATGTTCACTAATACTTGATTAACCTTATGTCTAAGTTTCATGAACTAGATCCATAAATTTTTTAAGTTATGATAGTAATTTAACAAATACCCCCAACTTGACCAAAGTTCATTGACCCTAAATGACCTTTGACCTTGGTCATGTGACCTGAAACTCGTGCAGGATGTTCACTAATACTTGATTAACCTTATGCCCAAGTTTCATGAACTAGGTCCATATACTTTCTAAGTGATGATGTCATTTAAAAAACTTAACCTTCGGTTAAGATTTTGAAAATAATTCTCCCAACATGGTCTAAGTTCATTGACCCTAAATGACCTTTGACCTTAGTCATGTGACCTGAAACTCGGGCAGGATGTTCAATAATACTTGATTAATCTTATGTTTAAGTTTCATGAACTAGGCCCATATACTTTTTAAGTTATGATGTCATTTAAAAAACTTAACCTTAGGTTAAGATTTGAAGTTGACGCCGCCGCCGCCGTCGGAAAAGCGGCGCCTATAGTCTCGCTCTGCTATGCAGGCGAGACAAAAAAAATGATATATGAATAATTTTTGTACACCACCTTGGTGCATTTTTATAACAATGTAACAATCATCCAAAATAAAAACACCCATTTGGAGGGGATGATACATTGAGCCCTCACACTCTGTGCGAGATGGCTAGCCCGCCGTCTGCGTCAAGAAGTGTTTTAAAACTCCTCCAAACGGACAGATTTTAGCTGTCTAGGTACATGTAGATGTCGCCCTCTATCATCCAAAGGTGGCTGGATATGTACGCTAGTTCTCTGGCATGAAGACAGTCATCTACAAATCTCTGATGGTTTACGAATGCTCGCCAAGAATGCTTCAGGGAACTGAACTCTAAAAGAATAAATGAATAATAAACAAGCAAAAATATAAAATAATTGAGAAATGGCCTGGCAGTCAACCATGAATAATTGCATAAGATCAAAGAAGTAATCATGATAAACAGTCCTTCATTCCTTGTCATAAAATGAAGATGACTTTAAACTATCAGCCCTTAAAGTGTGGAAATAAAAGTGTGTCTGTAACTAATGAAGGGCAAGAGGGAAGACTTTTTGTTAATGTTAAAACATAAAACACCAAGTTTCAGTTTGATTAGATAACCATTAATATGCTATACAAAAACCTCAAACACAGGAGTTATCTGAAATGCCTGATAAATCCATACAATACTTCTCATAAGCTAATGTCTGCTAGCTCTTCCTTATTTGCTGTACCTTATTATTCATGGGAGGGGATTGATCATTTCAATAGGCTGGGCCATTCCTATGAAATAAACTTCCAAAAGACATCTGCAATATTTTTCCTCTTACCACCTTCAAAATTTCACTAAAAACCTGGTTATTCATGCAAGCTTTCAAGTATGTCTCCTTCTCCCCCCTCTTTTATAGGTTTCTATTCATTTTATTTTCTTTACTGTGCCATGAGCATTGTCTCATAATGGATACCAGTGCATTACTATTGTACATAATACTGTTAAGTGAAATAAATATTCATCTTACCATTTATTGTAAGAGAGCATCAATAGAGCTTGCCATCGATGCTTGCTTCCTGCAGACACAAAGCATGCAAAGTAGTCATTAATAATAATTCAATTCAATTTGAAGTCATGGTTTATCAAAAGATGTGTGATTTGCATAAAAAAACTGAATCGTACATGTTTTTATCCAGATGACATACAAATTTGAATGATTGGTGAATATGTACATAATATCAGAGAAGAAAACAAATGGATCTTGCGCACTATACTCCGTCCAGGGCATTTTTTAGAGTAAATCAATAACATGTGATGTTTGTGACACTTCGTTTTAAAGGGGAAGTTCACCCTGAAGAAATATTTTTTGTAAATAGCAGAAAAATAATCAGAATAGTGACATCCATAAAAAATTAAGAAATTTATTAGAATTTTAACTGTTTGATTTATGATGTCATATACGAGCAGCTGCTCCATATGTTATGTAATATAAAATGCATAAATTTCAATTTTTAATGGTTCATGATGATTTTTTCTTCTTTTTTTTTGGTAGGAACGGGTTTGAAGTGATTTGTCTATTGATATACAATATACTGAAGGTACAATAAAGACATTTTTCAATTTTCTGAGAAAATGACATTTCACTGATTTTTAACCATTCGATATGCTGGAAAGCTGCTCGCATATGACATCACAAACAAAATAATTATATTCTAGTAACTTTTCTATCCTTTAATGAATTTTCCTCAAACGTTCGGTAATATCTTTTATTTTTTTCTGCAATTTTTACAATAAACCTTTTGTCAGGGTGAATTTCCCCTTTAAGGCTTTTTTTACATTTTATTCTCACACAACTTTTACACACCACACTTGCGACATCAGGGTATGCGGTTTCAAAATGCATAACATATTAACACCTGTCAGACCCAACTTGATTTTGTGTACAAATCCAATGGAAATTCTATTGAGTCGCAAGATCATTCACTTACTTTTTGGCAGTCTTTGGTCTCCCTGATGACGTCTTTGGCCTTCCTGATTTACCCTGCGACGGTTTATATTTCATGCCACCACCCTCTAGGTTATATGTCAGGTAAACATTGGACAGATCCGCCTCGCCGTAGGCCAGGTTCTTGTCCTTTTCTGCGACAGGTGTCTGCTTGCGCATGTTGTTTCCTGTGTAAGCCACGCATTTCTAGGAAAAGGAACAGGGACAAGATACATTCAATCTACTTTCAACGTGTAACATGTCTATAAAAATGACAGAATTTAGTAGTCAACAAGTAAATATTAGTATCAATGTCCTGCTAAAGCTTTGGTAAACGGCCAATAGTGTAACTTATACTAGAGTATCAATTAAGGTTCCATTCATACAAATTTTGGTAGATTTTTTTCTGCGGTTAAATTAAAATTTTGCACTGTTTGAAATTTAGTGCCCCCTCTTGGTAACGTATCTATATTTAATTTAAAATTAGCCCTTAGTTACTGGATATCAGGAAGCTGCAGACCCCAAGATAATATATCCTGAAATTTTCTGTCAATTCTATGCTCAAGAAGGTAGAGGTTTTATTATAAAAGGAAAAAAAAATACATATATTTTACTTTCATTGGACACCTGATCAAATTCAAAGCCATGTCACCTGGTTGAATCATGCCTCCTTTAATTACATTTAATTGTTATTGCACAGCTGCCAACCTTAACAAGTTTCGGTATTTTTAAAGCTGGAAATCAGTATTTTCAAAGAAATACCATAGGACAACACATAAAACTGAAACTTTAGAAATTAATATTTTGCATGAAATCATCTGTATTCTCGATTTTCAGTACTTATCACTGAAATTCAGTACTATGTGACAACTCTGAATTTGGCATTGGAGAGGATATAACTTACGAGTTGCCATTCTCCAATGTCTTCATTCCAATGTACGTATTGCTCTATCATCTCCTGGAACTCCTGCGGGATGAAGCTGTCGATGATGAGCATGGAAAGACGGAGCTCTCGACTCAGCTCTCTGACGTTCTCCAGCAAGGCTTCCATCTCCCTCTGGTGCTCCGCTTGCATGTCAGCGACCTGGTTCAAAGAAGGAAATGATCATCCAAAATAGATTATTTTTTAGAAGATTGAAACAAGAAACTATTTGAAGACTCTGTGTGTGGGTGGGTGTGTGTCATTGAGCTTTTTTCATACTTCCATGTGCCAATCAGTATGATTATTCGCGTCTGGAAGCGACCTTTAAAATCACTAGGTTAGGCCCAATTCACTGTTTGTTTGATTTTTTGTTTTTTATTACGGTTAACCTCCCAGGATATTTCAGTGAAGACTGGTGGACAGCCAGAATAAAGAAATGCATAAGAAATTCAGTGTCACCAAAGACTATGAATATCAATCTCTTTTCTTGACACTATATTTCAAAACCTTAAATCAATTAAGAAAAGCTTTGAAAACAAAAATACCAAGTAGGATTTCTCAATTTTCTTATTTGAATTTAAGAGCCCGAAACATTACAATCCCAGTTGCATGGGCGTATCCATTTTGTTCTGTCTGCACTTTTAGTTACTCAATCAGAGAATTACCATGGAGTAACATCCCTCTATGGGTGTCACTGATTATGTTGGTACTAACATCAAAACGTTTAGAAACGTAGCTCTCCTGCTTGTGCTGTACGTGTATCTCACCTCTGATTTGGCCTGCATGAGCATGGTCCAGACCTTCTTGAGCTTCTTGGTCTTTCCATGGGCCTCGTCCTGGAGACTGCTGTACTTCTCCTCGATGTCCAGGCGCTCCTGCTCCTTCTCCTCCATCATCTTCCGCATGGTCTCCTGCTTGGCCACGCGCTCCTTCATCTCCAGGGCAGACTGCTCCAGGAGCCGCTCCTGCTCCTCGGACTTGGCCAGGAGGTCCACCCCGCCCACGATCAGTTTCTTTTGGATGACGTTGAGCTTCTCGTTTAAGATCTTCTGGTCCTCCCTAAAATGTGAAGAGAAGGTAGGGGTAGTTGAAGCCATAAAAGAAACATTCTCATTCCCCACATTGTTGTTCAGATCTGGCCATTGCCAGATCTGAACTACATTGCATACTTTTTTGTGATATTGTGAAGAATCATCACATTAATCTTATCCCATTGTTAACCAGGGGCGGAATTCTGAAAGCACAATTAGCGCTCAATTAGCATTTTGGCATGGATGCGTTGCGCACACTTGCAATAGTACAGGTTATGACCGCGCGATGACAGGTGGATGAGAAAATCAGAACATGTTCGAAATTGAAAAAAAAAATAAGGTACAAGAAAATGAGAGAGAAAGGGACAAGACAACAGAACTTCAAAATAATAACAAATCTCTATGTATCTCTAATGCAAACACTTTTAGCATTATTTTCCAACAAAATTTTTTTTGTATCGAGCGCTGTGCTGCAAGCCAGCAAAGTGAAGAGACACTGCACATAAATTCTACATTGTAAGAGCGCATTTGATTGGCCGACTCTGTTCGGTAGGGGCGTGGTCTAAAGGGAGATAATTGAGCACTAATAGAGTTTTCAGAATACGAATTTGGAGGTCCATTAGTAATCTATTTAATGGGGGAACTTATGATGAAAGTTATGAGACTTTTCAGAATACCCACCCAGGGGCATAGATTAGCGGAGAACATGCATTGTAGACCCACTGCATTTGGAGGTCCATTAGTAATCTATTAAATGGGGGAACTTATGATGAAAGTTATGAGACTTTTCAGAATACCCACCCAGGGGCATAGATTAGCGGAGAACATGCATTGTAGACCCACTGCATTTGGAGGTCCATTAGTAATCTATTAAATGGGGGAACTTATGATGAAAGTTATGAGACTTTTCAGAATACCCACCCAGGGGCATAGATTAGCGGAGAACATGCATTGTAGACCCACTGCATTTAGGATTGCTCTGAATCTGGCAGTCTGTACAAAACCTTTTACCCTAATCTAGTTTGCTTGATATGCGTGCATGAGCAATTGCCACTAAAAGACACGACACAAACTTTTCGGTTGGGTGCCCCATCGTTGGTTACTCACTGTGCCTTGTGAAGTTCACTCTCTCTCCTCTGAAGTTCCTTCTCCACCATGTTCCGATCTTCCTGCTCCATGTCCTTCTTCTCTTCCAACGCTTTCTTCTCTTCGTCGATCTTCTTCTGCATGGCAGCCATCTTCTCCGGCGAGAGCTTTCTTTTGCCTTTGAATGGGAAATTGTGTTGACGAAAGAACAAAACCACAATAAAACCACTCTCGACGCCTGTGACACAAAGCTTAGAGATGATCATATATTTGAATTGTAAAATTGATTGCACATATTGATCAAAGCAATGAATTGTAAGAGATAAGCCCTATGATCAATCGCTACGCTTTGTGTTACAGGAAAACCCACAACTCTTTGGAATTTTGGAGTTACATTCACTTTAATTTCATTTTTTCTAAAATAATATGAACTTATTTTAGTATTTGAGGCACAGAAAATTAAAAAAAAAATTTGCATGACAAATCGAGTGCGTAGCTTTAGGACCCCTTCTACATCAGTTTTGTAATATTTTCTTCCTGGTTTATGATCTTTAGAATGTTTGCCACAAATTAGTGAGATATAATTTGTTCAAATATTAAAATTGGCACAGTTTTTATCGTTTGTAAATTAAGTGCGTAACTTAAGGTCCCCCCATGAGGATTGAAATGTACTATTTTGTGAGACATACATGTAGATGTGAACATGGTCAAAGGCACAATTCTTCAATATCATATGTGTTGTTGAAGAGATAAACTTTAATAACCAAAGAGACTGAAGTCGCCAAGTCCATATGAATAAGCAGGCAAAAAAAAAAAAAGTGGAATGCCTCTGGCAGTCTCGTCTGCATTACGCCATTCAATGTAGCAGCAGTGCTGACTTTGCAAAACAACTATTGAATAGTTATTTTTTTTAAACCCACAATTCATATGTAAATAAAATACTATGTTCATTGACCCTAAATGACCTTTAACCTCGGTCATGTGACCTGAATCTCAAGCAGGATGTTCAATGATACTTGATTACTCAATGTCTAAGTTTCATGAACCAGATCCATAAACATTCAAAGTTATGATGGAAATCATCAAATACCCCCCAACATGGCCAAAGTTCATTGACCCTAATGTGACCCTAAATAACCTTTGACCTTTGTCATGTGACCTAAAATTCTGGCAGGATGTCCAGTGATACTTGATAACCATTATGTCAAAGTTTCATGAACTAGGCCCATACACTTTCTAAGTTATGACATTTCAAAAACTTAACCTTTGGTTAAGATTTGATGACACCGCCAACGCAGTCGGAAAAGCGGCACCTATTGTCTATACAGGCGAGACAAAAATTCTTATTTTTTTTTATTAAAAAAAAAAATCAGGGGGGGTGGCTTCTTTTCAGAGCCTACTTCCTAAATCTGCAACATTTGCAAAGCTTTAACATTGCAGCAAATGGGGATTTTTCCAGGTTTTTTTTGAGCATTTCAAGTGCAAATTGCCCCGAGCCCTTGTAATTTTTTACCCCTGGAAGAAAGACAAAATTTCAACTCACTTTTCTTGCCCCTCCTCTTCTTCTTTTCTCCTCCTTCCCCCTCTTCTTCTTCTCCACTCTCCTCCGAGCCGGACTCTCCATCATCATCCAGTCCTTCTCCAGCTGAAAAAAAATAGTTGAAAGGCACATTACTTGAGTCACTCCTCCATTTGGGTGTATATCTCACTTAAATCAATAAGACAAGTAAAGTATGTGAAACATAATCTTGTGTTTTAACGCATGTAGTAATATTCAGTTCTGCCAAAAGTTTCTACCATTCCAATAATAATGACAAAAAATAAATGACATGACATGTTGAAAAAGTAATAAATTAAAAGCATTTACTCCTTATATTCACACATAAGCTTATATCTATTTCTCATTGATTTACTGCAAATCACATCACTGAGGAAGACAACAGTTCAAAAACTAGCAGAAATTTTCAAAATACAAATGCTTATTTCTCTTTAGAACATTATTAATGTAGCAGTTAAGATGTGATGTCGACGATGCTACTGCTGTCAGAAAAGTCGCGCCTTTATCTTGCTTCTGCTACACAGGCGAGATAAAACTAGAAGTCCCATGGAAAATGCAAGATTTGCATTCCCTATCACTACTCACATTCGGAGATCTGTTTCTTCAGTTCCTCAATTTCTTTCTGGAACTCTCTCAAGAGGGCGTCCTTTGGATCCTCATTGATCTTCGCCTTGTTCTTGATGTTCTTAGCTCGGTTGGCATACCTCAGGGTGCTAATCGTCTCATCATAATTGTATTCAGCGGGTCCTATGTTGGCACACTAAGGAGACAAAAATGATGACAGATACATTTATTATAAAATGATACACAATCGCCAGGATACATTTTCATCATTCATATATTCTTGTTTGTGAAAGCCCAGCTAAAAACTCACAATTTGTTAGCCAAAATTAGTTGATGTTTTTTGTATATATATATATATATATATATATAGTATAATCTTATTGTACGTTTTACATTGATATCTTGAAAAAATGATCAATCCATTTAAAAGCTATGATTAATGATGAAGAATTCAGTTAGAGAGTAACAACAGAAATCCAGGTATGAAGACTGATGTTCACTCAAGCATAAGATGTGTATACTGCACAAAAAATCCAATGAAACTCTCAGCAATCTTCTAAAGACCATTGTCTTATCGACAGGCTGATCCTTTAAAGGGCATACGAACAAGCAGCCTTAACAGCCCAACCTCAAGTCCTTGACTACTCCTATCTGGCCAGGGCTACTACCCACAATGCAACATTCTGAGCAGAATAGTCTTATAGTATAGTCCCACTTGAAATATAACATAATTCCTTCAGCAAGGAATTCATCCACAGTGTGCTGCACTCGACCCAGGTGAGGTAAATGGGTACCGGCAGGAAATAATTCCTCAAAATGCTGTGTGCACCTGAATAGGTAGCCTAGCTTAGCCGGGTTATAGTTATAGCAGGGCCCGCTGGGAGAACAGTTTTTCGGAACTGAAGTGGCTACCCTGGGTAAATATACCGTTATTATTATTATCATTATTCACTACATGATACAGTTATAGTGCAATTATTATGTTACCAAAATAGCAAAACCATTACCTATCCTCTCAAACACTTTTTAGTTTCTCTATACCAATAAATTCATATATGCTAATTTATCCTCTGTAATACTAATAGTAATCTCAAAAGGTATATTTCAAGACCAACTGAGGTTAACAGTCAACGAGAGACAACACAAAGTGTTGGTCCGTTCACTCCCCCTTTAAGGTTTTCCTTCATCTATTATATCTGCATCTTTGATGGCTGCCACCATCTAACGTACCATCACAGTCTTGGCATTGCCTCCAAGGGAGTCCTGCAAGAGCCTGGTTAGTTTGGAGTTCCTGTACGGGATATGAGTGCTCTTGCCGTCCACCAGCGATGAGATGACATTACCCAGGGTAGACAGGGATAGGTTGATCTTGGTGGCTTCCTTGAGGCGTTGCCCGGTCGCGCCGGTCTTGGTCTGTCTCTCAGAACCCTACAATTAGAAACATAAATGAACAGAGTTAGAGTTAGCAATGATTTTAAAGGTAAATTGTGACATTGGTTTAATTCAATTTTTTAAAATATATTTCGCGCTTTGCTTTCCGCAATATTGATATACAAGTTCTGATTCCTAACAATGCCTGGATTGGCCAGAATGTACTGTTTTGTTTTTCCAAAAAAATAAAATAGATGAGAAGTCCCGAATTGTCTGCTTTATTTGGAAGTATGGTTAATCGAAGAAAGGAAATATGAAGAGCGCCACCTTGAGACCAAATGATTCGATAACTTCCGATCAGTGCAAGACAACACCGCCCAGATTCGTGCCGTGCGCACAACATTTACTTTGAAACGTACGATCGACCTTGATCACATTGTCAACAATACGGGGAAAGTCCCGCTTTGCTGCACATTGACCGCGCAGACTGAAATCAGGGTTGTTCTGTTCCTATATTTCCTTCGATTTCGTAGAAAGCGTGTGTAAATACGGAAGATGCCTTGGACGTGCAGGCCCCTGTAATGCACACTTTCAAAGAATCAGATACCGCGGACATGTCAAATCCTTGGTCAAACGTGCTTCGTGCAGTGACCATCACGACAATGACGTTATGCATGTTCAGCCCGGCTACCCCCACTTCTTTCAAATTGCGGTGATTTGGGTTTGTGTGTGTATATGAGAGATTTTTTCCTTTCTCTCATATATTTCGTTTCTCTCTTTATTACTTCCTCAGTGTATGGAAGGCTAGGCAAGCAGGACGGGAGGCGTGTAAGGATGCTTGTGAAAGGGAAAGAAAATGGCTATTCGTATTTCTTTCTTCCTTCCTTCCTTTTTTTTTTCTTTCTTATTTTCTTTCTTTCTTTCTTCCTGTTTAGTTACATTTTATTATACACAACTTTTCCTTTTCTAATTCCGTTCACTAAACTGTTATCACGTTTTTTTATTTGCTCATTATGATTCATATCACGTGTTGTATGATGTCTTTATTTATGATACTCTTGAAAAAAAGAAGGAAAAATAATAACTGTGCGTCCTATATAGACTACCTCTATCAGTAAATTACAGCCTCCACCTACAATACCGCGTGCTCTGTTTTTTGTAATATATATAGCCTACTATTCCGTTTCTTTTATTTTGAGGCCAGCTATAATAAAGGTTACGAGCCGTTACGAGTCAATCAATGACATGTCAAGCTGCCTACGTGCTTGGGTCGAAGAACATCACGAATATTGTTATATTTTGGGGATTTCATTTCATCTTTCGTTCCAATGGGGTGTATGGCTTTACGATTTAAAAAATCTGCTCGCGGGCGAGCATAAATGTAATTTTTTGAAAGTATATTCATGATTATTATTATTCCTCACCCTTTTTCTTTTTTCTGTCTTTATTTTCTCCCCCGGGGGGGGGGGGCACTCGACCAAAAAAAGTGGTAGGGGTGTGCCGCTGGCGAGACTAAAAACGGGGTCTTGGAGCGGGCTTATCGAGGAGGGCCCTCGGAACGGGCTTTTGGAACTACAAATGTTTGCAAAATGGGGGTCCTTGGAACGGATCGCCAGCGTGTGAGTGCGTATCCTTGGCGGCGGAAGCAAAAAAAATTAGGGGAGGTCCACCTGAAATTTTGGGATGGACACAGGTAAAATTTGACAAGCCCCCTCCCCCTCCCAAAAAAAAGGTTATCAACCTAAATTTTAGGAAAGTGGATCACCCAAATTGTTTGACAAGGAAAATGAAAAAAGGTCATCAGCCTACATTTTAGGGGGGGACCACAAACATTTCAGGGGGGTCCACGTGAATTTAGGGGGGGACGCACGAAACAAAATTGACAAGCAAAAAAAAAAAAGGTTATCAACAAAAAATTTTGGGGGAACCGTCCCCCCCCCACCTCAAGTCCCCCCTGTCCCCCCCCCCCCCCCCCCGCTTTTATGGTGCGCATGTATCCCTATGGAACGGGCATGCGTGCATGATGCAGCGAGTCCGGCGGGCGCCGAGTGCGCTCGCGTAGAGGTGGTCGGACAGCGCTCTGTGGCCGCTTTTTACCAAAATTGCAGCTTATTGTAGCAGATCAATGCGACCGGAACGGCGTAACGAAAAATATGCGAAGTTTTCGAGCGGATTTCTTTCTTCTTTTTTTCTCGATAAGAAGAACAAGTGGAATGCCTCTGGCCGTCTCACCTGCATCACGCGATTCAATATAGCAGCAGTGCTGATTTTGAAAACTACTATAACTCGCACAAGATGTTCAGTGATACTTGGTTACTCTTATTTCCACGTTTTATGAACTAGACCAATACACTTATAGAGATATGATGGCAATTCAACAAATACCCCCAACGTGGCCAAAGTTCTTTGACCTTACATGACCTTTGACCTTGATCATGTGACCTGAAACTCGCACAGGATGTTCAGTGATACTTGATTACTATTATGTCCAAGTTTTATGAACTAGACCAACAAACTTTCAAATTTATGGCTGTAATTCAACAAATACCCCAATTTGGCCAAAGTTCATTGACCCTAAATGACCTTTGACCTTGATCATGTGACCTGAAACTTGCACAGGATGTTCAGTAATACTTGATTACTATTATGTCCAAGTTTCATGAATCAGATCCATAAACTTTCAAAGTTATGATGGTAATTCAACAGATACCCCCAATTCGGCCAAAGTTCATTGACCCTAAATGACCTTTGACCTTGGTCATGTGATGTGAAACTCATGCAGGATGTTCAGTGATACTTGATTAACCTTATGTATAAGTTTCATGAACTAGGTCCATATATTTTCTAAGTTATGATGACATTTCAAAAACTTAACCTTAGGTTAAGATTTTGATGTTGATTCCCCCAACATGGTCTAAGTTCATTGACCCTAAATGACCTTTGACCTTGGTCATGTGACATGAAACTCAGGCAGGATGTTCAGTAATACTTGATTAACCTTATGGCCAAGTTTCATGAACTAGGTCCATATACTTTCTAAGTTATGCTGTCATTTCAAAAACTTAACCTCAGGTTAAGATTTGGTGTTGACGCCGCCGTCGCCGTCGCCGTCGCCGCCGCCGCCGCCGTCGCCGCCGCCGCCGCCGCCGCCGTCGCCGTCGGAAAAGCGGCGCCTATAGTCTCACTCTGCTATGCAGGTGAGACAAAAATGCTATGCTTTGGAGCGGCTTTCTTTGTTCTTTTCTCAATAACACAAAAATGCTATGCCTTGGAACGGAACTTTGAGTGTCAAAAAATGGGGGTCCCCTTCGCGGCACATACCCACTATGCATTATATACTGAGTGCCCCCCCCCCATCCTTCTTTCTTGGAGGTACAGCTTTTAGAGGGGACCGTGAGTCCTGAGCCCTTTCTGTACACCCATGTATAGGGGGTCGAGTATATACTTGAGTAAACTAAATTTAGTCCTACGAGCGCGTGAGCTGCAATAAAAAAAAAAAACTGACTGACAATAGTGCTAATGTTTAGTAGGTGCATGCTTATTCGCGCCGTCTCCGGGAAGGGGCAGGTTGTGGCGGAGGGGGGGGGGGGGGGTGAGGTAATTGGTTGCCGACAGATATGAGTCATTAGGCTTTAGTGTTCCTCATCTTTACTTCTTTCGTCAATATACGGGCAGACCAAGAACAAAATATCTCGAATATTGTTCGGAGCGCAAACTGACTTTTGTTAAAGATTTAGACATAAAACAGGGACATTCTAGCCACTATTTATAACCATAATATGATTAGGAAGAGTATCATGCTCAATAAATGAAGAGCCCACTTGCAAAAGGGGTTAGGTCCATTTTTCATCAAATATGATTTTTTTTTGGTCTCAATGTATAGATTTGTAGTAGCTCTATAAGGTGATTCCAAAAAAAGTTGAAATTTCCATTAAAAAGTGATCTAATGGCAAAGAAAAATCACTTTTTTTGAAGGGGTTAGGTCCATTTCAGTTTAGTTGCAAAAGGGGTTAGGTCCACACATAATTTTTTTAAAGATATGAAGACTGGTTGATTTCTTTTATATCCAATTTTATGTTCTCATGGTAGGGTATCACAAACATTAAATTTCGCATAAGAATATTGCAATAGGGGAGAATAAAAAAAAAAAAAACCTATAACCCCTTTTGCAAACAAACTATTCTGAAGAGCTCATTTGTCAAAAGGGGTTAGGTCCATTGTTCATTATTTGTTTTGTTTTCTGTCTCGAATCCTCTAAAATTTTAGTCGTTCTGATGAAAACAACGAAATTTTGAAATTCGAATCATATGAAAACGTGAATAAAAGTGGCAAAAATAAATCACCTTTTTAATCAAAATAGATTGGATTCATTCCAGTTTAGTAGCAAAAGGGGTTAGGTCCACAATGATAATTTTTAAAAGAATATATAGAAAAAAATTGAAGACAGGTAGATTTACTTCATACCTAATTTTATGTTCACATGATAGGGTAGTACATCATGACAATTTAGTTCCTCATAAGAGTATATTGCAGTAAGTGAGAATAAAAAACATGGTTTTTCTCGGAATGGTAAAAAGTGGACCTAACCCCTTTTGCAACTAAACTCTTCAAATAATGCGAGCGCGAAGCGCTATCTTATTTTTTTATATTCAGACTGACATGAAAATTGTAGATTTTAATCACAATCTATGTATGTCGATGAGTAATCAATGACAGCGCATAAGATAAAGCATAAGATAATAGTTTTTATACAAACCCGAGCATTTAACTTTCACGTACATGTAATGGATGATACGTCGAGCGCGACAGCCCTGCATGAACTGTCATCGGTTTTCATGGATGAAAAAAAAACCTTTCATGCACTCTTTTAAATTTCACTTCTCATTTCTTTTTTATATATTCTCCACCCTTTTACAACATGAACCTGAATAAAGGAAACTTCGAGAAAATTTAAAAGGGTGGTGAAATAAACGGAACACAAAAAGCAGGCCATGCAATGCGCTTACTTGCGTGGATGTGTACATCTCAAAATGATAATATCATGTATAAAAATATAAACAGGATATTATTTCATTTCATCTTGGATTAAAAAAAAAAAAAAATTCGCAGTTAGTATCACTTCCCGAAAGGAATGTTTTCATTCAATAGCAATACATTAGAAGAAAAATTGATTTCGAGAAAAATAATGAGAAAAACAATATAAATGGTCATTAGTGCGTAAATCCGATATCCATCACTTCCAACGTCATGATAATTACGTACATTATTATTACTATTATCAATACACCATCGTTATCATTATTATTATATTGGGGGATATATACCCCACCCACCCCCGGGATCGAAACCTATATCTGTTATAGTCAAATAACAGAACGTTCCATCATTGTTTCCGCTCACCACACATGGTATTTCGTCATTATTTTATCATTTATCAATGATATGAACTATCATGACTAAAATTTTTGTCTACCATGTAGATATTTTGTTTCAATTATATTCTGTTGAAATCGCTGGATTACAGATGGGGTGAGGGCCATGGACACCTTCCCCGGCCCATAAAAAAATCACCGTTAAGAAAACAGAAGAGAATAGGAAAGAACTGAGAGACAATAGCAAATAAATTATCATCTCAATAATAGGTCAAAATCTATCACAATCAGTGTTTTGTTATGAGGAATGTCAAGACATTTGCCCGATATGCCATTCTGTCCAACTCAATTTTTGCCCATTTTACGCTATTGGTCACTTATCATTGTCAATTTGGAATTAATGAGTTCTTGATTAATTCAGTATTGTTTTTATCTTTCTGTATTTTCGTTGCTATACAATTCCTATATCCGGTTGTGTCTATAGTCTTCATGTTCACATTTTCAAAGGGACTTTCTTTTATTTCAATATTGTTCTCCAACTCTTTTTTGGAAGTTTTTTTTTCGATTTATTGATTGGATAAACAAAATAAATTTACAATGCATGTAGCATAATCATAATACGGCCTGAAATACAATTGACAATGTTTTAACTGTATGAAGATAGGACTTAGACATAAAGAATGTAAAAGCATATAACTATCATGAACAATGCAGAAAATGCAGAGTAAAACTCCAAAAGCAAAGAAATGCTTGAAACGTATCAGCCAAAAAGGGGGAGAAGGGCTACACGGAAACTTATGAATTAAATTGGTCCGTAAGAAAAATTTAATGTCACAAATAATCAAAGTATTACAGGGGCCACGGAAACGGGGGGAGGGGCTGCGGCCCACGCACTGCAAAAAAACGTAAAAGTTACCATCGGATTATGATTATTTGCATGGGCAGCCCCCACCCCATCACACTTTCCAATCCGTTTCGCGGCCCTTGAGAAAGGGAAAAAAGTAGGAATCCAAAAGTGAAGTGTGAGCTTTATTTTGGTATATGCCTAGATTCAAAGAAATATATCACTTGTGAGTTATTGCCACGTGGCCGCTGTGCATTCATATACTTCTACATATCGAATTACCGCTCAGTGAGGATTCACAAGTATAATTATCATTTTTCTCCTGGAGTTTATGAAAACATAATAGGCAAGAATATTTTCATCGGCAACATGAAAAATGTGCATCTCATATCCGTTAAACCTCGGGACCTGCCCATCATTTTCAAACAAGAATGTCATCTTTACTTCCAAAGGTAGGCTTTTCCCGCCCCAAACTATTCTTACAAGCCATATATAGACGAGTAAATTTACTTTATCATCAATAATGATTTCAACATTATTTTCCGCCTGAGTTGTAAAATGTTGATGACGCCGTGGAGCTAAAGGCGTCGGATATAATACAACATTTAATTCGTCTTTCTATATATACTCTAAAAATGCGTTACAGGATAATTATGCCCTTTAATGATAACACCCACTTTTTCATGTATTCTACCATTTTGATTGTTTTTTGTTGTTGTTTTTGTGTAACTTTCGTTGGTATTTTATTTTGTTTATTTACACCCAGCTATCACTTCGGACCGTCTCAACCTCGTATTCTTTCGGTTGTGTATTCAATAGTCCAGATACTTCTTTCATTCTCTTTCCCCTATTTCACGACGGCAGCATATCATATTTTGGAACCTATGAATTGAGGGGTTCGGGTTACTCTACATCTTTTAAACATATAGCAAGATAAAACGCAAAAAAATGCCATGTGATTTTTTTATGGCCAGCCCCCTTCACCCTTTCTGCTCAGCCCCCACACTTTCAACTCCATGCTGCCACTGCCTTAGCGTTAAATGACCCAACAACTCGACGCAAACAACATTATTTTTTGTGCGAGTGAACTAAGCGAGGGAATCCAGAAAATTATTCCTTCTTTCATGTCATTGTTTTCTCAATTTCTATTTCTACATCTTTTCTATTTCTATATCTTGGTCACAGATCTTCTTTCTTGAGGGCGGATGGTCCCCAAGCCCCCGCCCCCAACATGTACGCCATGCAGTGACGTTGCATGTACTCTATTTATGTGACGCCCCTTTCCCCTTCTTGATATCAAAGCCATTTAAACCTCGCAGATTGCCGGTTTTTTAATCAAATCGCAGGTATATACAGAATATAGCTTTTACACATTACATTTATTCAACCCAGTTGAACCGAATATTTTGAGGTGGCCAAACATAGCAATGTGGGAAAATTTGTAAAAAGTCGCCAGCACGCGAGCAAATCGAGCTAGAAAAAATTGCCCATCGAAATTGACATTTCATTGTTTCCATTCATTTCATCATACGTTGTCTCCTATAATTTATTTTATTACTTCTTGGGTGTAGAACCACTTGTAGGCCAGTGATTGAACTTAAAGGAATGGTCCCTACAAGGAGCGTTACAGAGCCATTTGAAGGTTATAGATGAAGAGCTCCTACCGCGTGGGGTCTGGGGCAACTGCCCCGGTAGCTTATTTGAATAAAATTTAGCAAGTTTATAGCACTATGTTGTAAGCAGTCCTTCTTTTTTCCCACTCTTTATTTTCATTCCTCGGCAGCCCGGTTGTGTCATTAATTTTTTTTCTTGTCTTTTTTCTTTGATTTCCAATGTAGCTTTTGACTATTTCCATTCCGACCTTCATTTACCGCTATGTTTTCTATTGCATTAAATATAGGCCTATTTCGGAATGATTTTTTCTTTCTCAAATGTTCTTCTTTCATTCCTTTTCCGTCCGATATCCGTCCTTTTCCATTAAAAAAAATCTTCGTTTTCTTTCACTTTTCTCTTGCCCTTCCCTTTTCCTCCTTTCCTTTTCTTTCCCCTTCCCCTTTCACCCTTATGTTTGTTAAAATATCCCTCCCTTTTCCCCGTTTTTTTTTTTTTTTTTTTTCCCAGTGAAATCCGTTAGGGGGCAGCTTGCCCCCCCCCCCCCGCCTGTTACGCCACTGGTCGTGCCGAAACAGAATCTACGGTATTGTTTACATAGCAAATCTCAGAATTTCCTTGCTCTATGAAGTTTCAATCTTGGCAGAGGCTGGGACGAGCATGTGGAAGTAGCTAGCGACCACTTTGTGTGCGACCATGGTGCAACTCCCCTACAACCCATGCCTCAGGGGCCGCGGAAGCGGGTCCGGGGGGGGGGGGGGCTGGGGGAATTCAGCCCCCCGGCCCCCTCACTTATTTCCAAAACAGTGTACAAAAAACGTAAAAATGACATTAGGATTGTGATATTTTGAATGGTCAGCCCCCCCCCCCACTTTGAAAACTGTTCCGCGACCCATATTGCCGTACCTATTACCCCATACCACTGGTAGAACACGAAACGGTAGCTATAGGCCTACGTCTAATCCGTAAGACTATGAAAAAAACTGAAGGCCAATGCATGCAGCTGCCTCTACCTGTACCAAGATCATATCATGTACGCATAAGTGGGGTAAACCCATCCCGAAACCCATATATACCTAACAGTACTGTAACTTCCATTTCATTTTGTAAAGACGCAGAGAATCTATTTGCGATGACCGTAGCAAGTGGTTCTTCTCATGCCCCCAAACAAAGTGTGAGCCGTGTAATTGTCATTTTCACCGCCAAGCACGTACAAGCAGTCATTTACATTTTTTTCTCAAATAAACATAGAGCGAATGCGTATTTTCTGCTATTTTTTCTACATGACCAGCTCATCTGTCCAGCCACCAATTCATTTTATTTCATCATTTTATCATTGGTATCCATTCGTTCATCCATTCAATCCGTCCATCCTGGGGGGTTATCAGTAGGCCTATCCATCGGATGATCGGGCGGATGATACAATACACCCATACCCAGGCCCAGCTATCAATCCATCATTCATTCTCTTCACTCGATCTTCAGTCATTTCTCCATCCAAGGAGATTGCTCCATCCGTCCATAGAATACAGCTTTAGATCTGTCCATTGGTAATAAGGCTACCACCCTCTCTTCTGCCGCCCCCAACTTTCCGGCTCATGGGCTCGCATGAGTGTGTGTGAGCGAGTTGATCTCCTCGAAATTGATACACAAATCATACACCATGGGGCTATAAATAGCTCCATGCTTACACATTACGTTGGTCTGTTCTCTTCTGCTTCTCCAAGTTTGCGTAGTCTTCTTCACGTACCTTGCTTCCCGGATTCCCCACGCGTTCATTGTAAATACCGTCTTAGGAATGAGACCCAAATACACATTGTATCTTGCCTGTACTCATGTTATTATTTGTACTTTGTGTATATTTTTATGATTGCATGTGACTGTGCTTTTTAAACAAGCAAATAAAGAAGAATTAATAACTCTGGGTCTATAGCACAGAGTTCGGTCCTGTATATATATATCCCCAGATAAAAATCACACTTTTACTGCTGAGCAATACTGAACTTCTCATTATTAAAAATCGAGATGCAAGTTTCCTTGCAGGGCTGCAAAATTAATAGCTATTTTGTCACTGTTTTTTGTTGTTGTTGAAATCTTGCCGAGTACGTCATGTCTGCCCCATCCCTCAATTTTCTCTGCTCATCATCTGCTTGTGAATTAAAATTCCAAAACGTGCATCGATACTCGCATACACGCACTATTCGGTCTATATGTGTAGACTATACTCACGTACTTTGCATGCGATGATAATGTCCTGTGACTGTGATGTGAACCGGTAGCTTGTGTGCAAAGCGTAAACAAGTCGCTAGCCGGCTGGCATCGGCGCTTTGAGCTTGCACGCACCGTTCGACGTTTGCTTTCTCTGCGCATGCGCGATGACGTATTCATCAATATGCATGACGTCGTAATGAATATGCATTATTCGAACAGTGTTCTAAGATCAATTTATTTTTTAACCCGAGAGGGCGTCAATAGAAAGGTCCTAAGTATAAACGGTTAACCGATAAATATATAATACATGTTTCACCCCTCAATATCATGAAAATAGAAAAGTTATGCAAGTTTTTTTTCCGTGATAAAATCGAGCAATAATATAGGTATTTAATTAATGTAATAATTTTGAAATTGATTCATTACCCTTTTCTGAGAACAACCAATCATACACTATACCTTTAAAGTAAGTCTGTGAAACCGAGGTCAACTGTCACTATATCATCCCAGATCTAGCTACGGGACAGTTACAACTAAACCTTGTGAAATCATGAAATCTAATAAAGCCGAAAAAAGTGATTACACTGAAGATGGCCAACACAGACAAGCACATGTGGGACAGTGTATTATTATTGTTTGGAAAAAGACTAGACAATTTGATGGGATTACATGCTTACTTTGCTAATTTCTCAGTTATTTCACAATATCTTCCAGAATCTTTTGGCATAAATACATACGGACCCTTCGGTGGTCGTTCGAATCCTTACAACTGGCATTTATCATTAATTGTCCGCATGGTCTCATCCTAGTTTGTCTACAAACAGAAAGTCTACTTACATGCACCATTAACCATTTGGTCTAATTCGTCGGCGGCCCCGCGATCCCATTCCGTAGACCCTGTTTTTCACACACCGCGCGGTATATATTTAGTTCCCAAGACCCCGTACTTCACCCTTTTAGTCAGTTCCTTAGACCCCCATTTCAGAGTTTTGTGAGGCACATCCCCATCAAAAAATAATTTGAGTAAAAATTAAAATTGATTTCAACTCCTTGATTTACAAAGCAGACCAGGGCCAGGTCTTACAAAGAGTTGCGATTGATCCGATCACTCGCAACTACATTGTATGAACGTCAACATGTATTATGCATGTTTGTTCAAAATATTTTCTAGCTATTGATGCATATTCATGCATTAATTGTTTTCTTAAAAATTAACTACTTCTTGTTTACAAAGGACATTGTGCAAATTTCCTGTAGAAAAATGTATGACACTGATGGATTTCCATAGTGTTACGATTGATTGGATCAATTGTAACTCTTTGTAAGATGGCCCCAGAAAAATGTGTGCAAATGTGCTACTAATTGAAAGTCCTATGCCTGATTTTGGGGACCCAAACTTGACTAGACATGAGGATTGACTTGCAATTGATTGTAAGTTACTTGTGACTGATTGTAAGTTTCTTGTGATTGATTGTAGGTTTCTTGTGATTGATTGCACGTGTCTTATGATTGATTACACGTTTCTTGTGATTGATTGCAAGTCAATTGATTGTAAGCTTCTTGTGATTGATTGTAAGTTTCTTGTGATTGATTGCAAGTTTCTTGCAATTGACTGCACATTCCTTGTGAATGATTGCACGTTTCTTGCAACGCCCCATTAGGGTAAGCTACTTACCGCAAGATCCACCATGTGTAGTTTACCGACCCTAACGTGTTGTTCTTTGTCCAGACCCATATCACTCCTCTCCAGGGTAATAGTGAAGATAGCATGCGAACGGGAACTCTGTTCATTCATGTTTGTCGCCCCCACAGATCCTGCAAGCAAACCGGACCAGATATCAATTGTCAACAAGTTGAGCATTACTAAAGAAGGACAACCTAATCAAGGCTGTTAAAATGAATATATTCATGGTTCGTTTATTTGAAAAAAAACCAATGATACACATACATGTAATACACATACACTAATTTACCTACATTGTGCTGCACTCAACCCAGGTGAGGTGAATGGGTACCTCGTAGGAATTTTATTCCTTGAAACGCAGTGCGCGTAACAGCTGGTCTGCTAAAGCCAGATTGATTATGCTGTACTACTTAAAGAGCACTTTGGCCATGGCCTTGGAGGCCATTTTGACTGACATCAATGCACCTTTCATTAAAGTTGGAGTTAGTTTTTTTTTTTTTTTTTTTTTTTGGGGGGGGGGCTTTTCTTTCTTTCATTTCCAGACATGTGCCTTTGCTCTAAGAATATTAAAACTGAAGTCCTGATTAACCAATGGGTACATATTACAAGCATGTCAACATGTGAAGAAAAGAAGAAAAAAAAGAAAGACAGTCGAAATGTGCGCTGGACAAGTCTATGCTTTAATACTTTCTTCCAAAACAAATGCTTCAACAAAACAAGCAAGCACCTTGACATAACATTTATTTCCAAACCCCAAAAATCTTATTTTGAACCTAAAATAGCAAGGAGATGCCATCCATCTAAAGGTTGCATCAACTCACCACAAGGTATGTGGATATCACAAACAATCATCAAGTACAGAATACCCGGTAATACATTAACATCAATTTGTGCTTGAAGGTGATTTTGAAAATGTGGGTGTGATAAATCAATAATTAATGAATCACTAGCGTTTCTCCCAGTTGGTGGAAGGGCACTAAACTCATTATATGTATTATTCCAAACGGAACAATAATACCATTTTGCCTCTAATAAAACCGTATTGTAGGGAATCTGACATTTGAAGACACTGCATAATTTTCTGTATTCTGAAATGTGAAGAAGGCAATTCAGATCAACGAACCCTGTACATGTATGTGTACTGAACAGAAACTCGAAAGCCTGTTTTTTTCTGAAGACAAATTGTACACAAGAATACAGAACAGGCAAGAACAGTACTTCATGTACACTGTAGGATGTTAATCAGTCATTATCTGAATCTACTAATATCACCCTGACCCCTCCCCTGCATAAAATGGAAGATCCAACTGATAGCATTGAGGACCGGCAAAAGACCCAAGTATATATATAATTTTTCTTTTTAAAGCTTAATTAAAGATACTTCTACTACTACTACTACTACTACTAGTAGTAGTCTTATTTACCTGGGGTAGCCACTTCAGTCCCCAAAACTGTTCTCCCATTTGGCCCTGCTTAACATGATAATGGTATTATTACCCTGGCTTTAGCTGGGTTGCCTAGGCAGTCAAGCATTTGATGAATCTCTTCCTACCAGGTGACCATTCACCTCACCTGGGTTTAGTGCAGCACAATATGAAATTATGAAATAATACTTACTATTTTTGTTCCCTAATGTCATGATCCTATCCATGTCATCTGCATTGTTGACAACAAACGCAGAAAGGTCTTTGACATACACGCCGACATCGGGACGCTCTTTTACCTGGTGAAAAAATTGGACAAAAGAAATTTCATTTTTCTGTGATTTGATACGAAATAATAATAAAAATAACAACGTTTTATCTACCCAGGGTAAACTAAATGCCGAGTGCCTAGCAAGAAGGCAGAAGGTCTCATTCTTTGGTATGGCTCGGCTGGATTTGTGATTTGTCTAAATCTGTAATGTTAGATCCTAATAAATAAATCAACACAAACTTCCAAAACTTGAATTACAATGTACAAACTGTCAATATTCTGCAAAGACTTGCTGCTTTTAAAACCTCATTTTGTCGCTTGAAAAATGTTTTTACCCATCATGGGTTTGACTTTTCATACACCAATCTCAAGCCACATCTACATGTATAGAAAATATTCTTCAAAAATGAAAATATAACAGCCTTAAAACTCGACCAATGTTTTATAAAGATATCAATCTAGTGCCCATTGCCAATATGTGGAATTTCTTATTGTGAAAATGTGAATCAACATTTGAAAATGATGGTTCGTGATTTTGATCTCTCCCGTTTAGATTACTGCAAGTCTATGTACAAAAGAAAATTGGGACATTGCTATTTTTGTCTACACAACCCTGTGAAATTTAAAAAAAAGGACACAGGATCGTGGGTGAAATAACTTTCTTTTGGGGAAGTATTATAGTTATTCTACATGACTGTGACTATTTTTTTTGTATTTGAATGAGCCTTTAGGTAGTGCCAATATGAACAGGAAACTGGTGGGTGTTTCATAAAGCATTTTGTAAAGTTACACACAACTTAACACACGACTAGAACATGTTCTTTGGTGCAAAGTCTGCTACATAGGGATGTATCATTTAGTATAAGAAAGGATCACCAGTCATGCACAAAGAACATCTTTATGAAACACCCACCTGGGCCCCGTCTTACAAAGAGTTACGATTGATCCAATCAATCGTAACTCTATGGAAATTCATCAGTGTTATAATTTTTTTCTACAGGAAATTTGAAAAATGAAAACACACCAAATTGTCAAGAAATCAATGACTTTATGGATATACATTCATATCTAGAATTTTTTTTAAACAAACGTGCATGTCATATGTTGACTTTGCTGGCTTTCCATTGTTGCGATTTTTCGGATCAATCGCAACTCTTTGTAAGACGGGCCCCTGGTGTATCAAACGAAGTGGAGGTTTAATTGGGAATGAACTATTTTACCTCTAATCTGCTGTGTTGATCTTTGCCTAATAAATCTTTCACTTCTTCATTATAGATCTCCAGATAAGACACCCTGACAAGAAACCTGCAAAAATAAGAGTTCAAAGAAGAATCACTAAAACTAATTTATTACATGTCTTGGGTACCAAACATTTCATCTCCTTCCACACATCATAAACAAACTTATAAAATAACAAGTAGTTATGGATGCCATTAAAACTAGGCACTCGTCCTAAGAGAAGGAGATGGATTTTTTTTTTTTTTTTAATCACAAAAATAGTATATAAAATTTAAATTGATTCTGATTTATTTCATTTCCCTTTCATTATGGTTTCAATCATTTTCAAAAACAAACAAAATTTACAAAAATATTAAAAGAACAAAACAGAACATAATGCAAATTAAATATGGTTAAGGGAGCCTCCATAAAGCAATTGAGCCTATTAATAGGGCTCCCTAAAAGTAACAAACAAAGAGTTGATCAATTAAGTAAAGTGTAAAACATGCAAAATCATGTAAAATATCAGTATATTAATCAACTTGATAACAACAGAGGGAAGAAGGCAGGGAGTGCAAAATCCAACTCCTCAGCAAAGCAATGGGATCATTAGCAATTACCATCAACACAAGCATTCAAGTCCCAATATCTTCAGGATTCATTGAAGCATCATGATCAAGGAAAAAATGGACCCGTGTGCTATGTACATGTACGTAGCCACTATTATCACTATTTAGCATTACAGCCCTATAAGCTCAACCTCATACACATCGATCATTGGGATTGCCGAAAAAAAAATATCTCATTACACAATGGAGTGTCTCTTGAGATGAAAGAATAATACTAGACTACTTTAACCAAAAAGGGGGGCACTGAAACTGAAAATAGTGAATAATCAGGACAGGCTTTTGAAAAAATATATGGATTGGTAGTTCATTTCAGATGTTAAATTGACTACATCATCGAAGTGGAAAAAGGAGGAAAATTGCACTGGGCCCTGGGTGATTTCCCTCTTGAAATGCTCACAAGAGCCCTGGAACTCCATAGGAAGCCCTAGAAAATATCCATTCATTGCAATGTTAAAGGTTATCCAACGTTGCAGAACTAGGCAGTAAGTTCTGAAAAGTAGCCCCCCAAAAAAATTTTGCCTGGACCACACAACAGTTCAACAGAGTGCTCTTTGCCAAGCATTTCTGCAGAACATACTTCCTTCCTTCGTGGCAACCAAAAAAACTTTTTAAGCTATAAAGTCTGCTCTAACCTGACATTTTCTTGCTCTTTGGCAATGTGCCCAAAAATATGAGCGAAGGAGTTTGGAATGATGCCTCTGAGTTCTGGCTGAGATCGAACTCCTTCCATTGTAAACGTCTTTCCAGTGCCTGTCTGGCCATAGGCAAATATGGTTCCTGCATTAATAATAAAAAGGTGAAAGTGAAATTATCAAACAACTTGCCGAGCAACAAAGGAAAACTCAAGCAGAAATAGGAACAACTTGTATACGGGGGCATCGTGGTCTAGTGGTTAAGAATCTTGTCTTTCAGTGAGAGGGGCGTGGGTTCGAATCTCACCGGTGTTTTCGTTAAGCAAGAAATTTATCAAAATTGTGCTGCACTCAACCCAGGTGAGGTGAATGGGTACCCGGCAGGATTAATTCCTTGAATGCACCAAGCGCCTTTAGCAGCTGGAGCTACAGCCGGGGTTAATATATAGTGCGCCGTTGAATAGGAAACTAGATGAATCGGCGCCTCATAAATGCTATATATTATTATTATACTAGATCCATTTAACAAGCCTAATAGTTCATATGAAAGTCTAGGCTGTTTGAGGGATACGTGTTCTGTAAGTTATATAAGTATGTATACCAAATGTATATTTCTATTCCTTTTTAAATTTATTTGTAGGAATTTTATCAGAACAGATACATATGAAAGGTAGAGGTTCTATGTCCTCTACCTGAAAATTTGACCAATAATAAAACACAAATCTCTTCAATATTCCTTAAAAGCACAATTATTCCTTTCTATACATGTATCTACTTGTACTTAAAGGAGATGAGACAAAAATCTCATCAAAATTGAAACAAAATATTACTTTTGTCACGGAATGAAGGTCATATTACATGTACTTTGATATTCTGCACTCAGTATAAGGCCACTTCTGGTAATGATTTCAACATGAGCTTATACAGATTCCAAACAAGTGACCACTCAGGTGTCTATCTATAGGTCAATAAAAATATGTATCTAAGACATTAGCAGTGGCCCGGGGCTACCAAAAATGAGAGTCGGGCAACAACAATTCTGTCAAAAGCCCACACTGGGTGGCCCAGTCGGGCTACCAAAGTTTTGATAAATTGTAATGTTTTCTATTGTTTTAGGGCCACCAAGAATATGAAATTGATGATTTTGGTGAACCTTGGTGAACCTACATGTATCGGGCCACCAAAAAAAGTTAGTGTGGAGCCTTGCCAAAGGATTCTGGATGAAATAGTGCAATTCCTGAGAAATGCAAGATAAGCATGAAATTTGAGCCTGATGTTGGATCTTTTTGCAAGTATGCCTCTCCTACATGTGCTCATCTGCATAATTGGGGATCGTAAGTGTGATTGTTATTTCAGCTTAGATTTCATGATTACACAAAGTTCAGTTAATGTCAACTCTAGTTCTACCATAATACGGTCACGGTGACAATAAATATTGGTTTTACAGACATTCTCATGAAATCAGTGTATATTTCAACTACTTTTGTTTGTCTTTCATTATGGAAGAAACCTATCTTTATCTTCCAGTAATTCTTTAAAAACTTTCATGCACGCTATTTCAGAACAAGTGGAACGCCTCTGGCAGTCTCGCCTGCATTACGCAATTTAATATAGCAGCAGTGCTAACTTTGAAAACTACTATAAAATAATCATTCATAAAAACATCATTCATATAATGACATAATACCACGTTCATTGACCATAAATGACATTTGAACGGAGACTTAAGACTGTCAACTACACCCATGTCCACATTTCATTCACTCTATCCATAAACTTTCAAAGTTATGATGGCACTTCAACAATTACCCCAACATGGCCTAAGTTTATTGACCTTAACTGACCTTTGACTTGGTTTTGTGACCTGAAACTCACAGGGGATGTTTAGTGATGCTTGATTACTCTTAAATCCCAAGTTTGATGAACTAGATCCATAAACTTTCAGAGTTAGGATGGTAATTCAACAAATACCCCCAACACGGCCAAAGTTCATTGACCTTTAATGACCTTTGACCATGGTCATGTGACCTGAAACTCGTACAGGATGTTCAGTGATACTTAATTACTCTTATGTCCAAGTTTTATGAACTAGATCCATAAACTTTCAGAGTTAGGATGGTAATTTAACATATACCCCCAACACGGCCAAAGTTCATTGACCTTAAATGACCATTGACCATGGTCATGTGACCTGAAACTCGCACAGGATATTCAGTGGTACTTGATTAACCTAATGTCCAAGTTTCATGAACTAGATCCATACATTTTCAAAGTTATGATGGTAATTCAACAAATACCCCCAACTTGGCCAAAGTTCATTGACCCTAAATGACCTTGGTCATGTGACCTGAAACTCAGGCAGGATGTTCACTAATACTTGATTAACCTTATGTCCAAGTTTCATGAACTAGGTCCATATACTTTCTAAGTTATGATGTCATTTCAAAAACTTAACCTTAGGTTAAGATTTGATGTTGACGCCGCCGCCGCCGTCGGAAAAGCGGCGCCTATAGTCTCGCTCTGCTATGCAGGCGAGACAAAAACATAATTCCCAAGTTTTAGGCTTGTTTGAATTTTGCATCATCTTTATCAATACTGGGACCATTCTTTATTTATTAATGTTAGATGAAATTCGTTAGTGTCATGTTTCCCTGTAGGCTAGTCCACATTACTTTAATCATCCGTCAGTATCTTTATCTTAAGGCCCTGTCACATCGTTCCGTGCAATCACCCACAACAAACATTTGAGCATGTTCGTACAAGATACGTGTACCTGCAAAAGATACTGTCAAGTCACTTCCCAAGTCGTGCACAGGGCTTGCACAGAATGATATAACCGGGCCTTAATTTTTATGGTATCAGCAACTATTCCATCAACAACAATCCTATTTTCTTAAATTCATGTTAATACCCTGGATAGGAGCTTTACCATTATAGCCTTCAATAACAGCATCCACAATAGGTCTGGCCGTTTGGTTGTAGACGTCAGTTTGCTTGGCTCCAGGAGCAAACACGGTGTCAAAGGTGAATGATTTGGGGGGTTCCCCGCTGGGCGCGTTGGGGTTGGTGACCTGTACAGTGCCCCTCATCTCGTCCATCTTGACCACAGGCTTGAACCCTTGACCCGTCTCCTTGGAGTTGAGGGGACGACATCGCACCACCACTCGCACATTATCGCTGCTGCTGCTACCACCCTACATTTAATTATTCAGGAAATGAGAGTGGGGTTTAATATTCATTTTTTCCTTATTAAGATATTAAATTGAGGGAAACGGAATCCAGTGTGATGAATCATTAATACATGTAAATTAATTATACAATGTGAACTGCATCTACTTGAATTTTTCTTTCGCAAAGACTATATTTCCATACTTGTCAATTTCATTTTAAAAATCATACGTTAACAATCAGTTTATTAATTATACAATGTGAACTGCATCTACTTGAATTTTTCTTTCGCAAAGACTATATTTCCATACTTGTCAATTTCATTTTAAAAATCATACGTTAACAATCAGTTTAATACATGTAAATTAATTATACAATGTGAACTGCATCTACTTGAATTTTTCTTTCGCAAAGACCATATTTCCATACTTGTCAATTTCATTTTAAAAATCATACGTTAACAATCAGTTTAATACATGTAAATTAATTATACAATGTGAACTGCATCTACTTGAATTTTTCTTTCGCAAAGACTATATTTCCATACTTGTCAATTTCATTTTAAAAATCATACGTTAACAATCAGTTTAATACATGTAAATTAATTATACAATGTGAACTGCATCTACTTGAATTTTTCTTTCGCAAAGACTATATTTCCATACTTGTCAATTTCATTTTAAAAATCATACGTTAACAATCAGTTTAATACATGTAAATTAATTATACAATGTGAACTGCATCTACTTGAATTTTTCTTTCGCAAAGACCATATTTCCATACTTGTCAATTTCATTTTAAAAATCATACGTTAACAATCAGTTTAATACATGTAAATTAATTATACAATGTGAACTGCATCTACTTGAATTTTTCTTTCGCAAAGACTATATTTCCATACTTGTCAATTTCATTTTAAAAAATCATACGTTAACAATCACAGTTTAGACTTCAGTGTAGATCTATCAAACCTAAAAGTGAAAGGCTGCTCTCACATTACCCAGCAGTTTTTCTACCTTTGAGTTCTCAACACCAAGGCCCGTATTCTGAAATCGGGTTTGATTTAAACTCTAGTTTTAATTTGTGGTTTAACTATGAAAAGCCAGTTGTTACATAAATCTTTATTAAACAGTAGAGGTTCAATGTATCAGCTCATTTGACTCCCAACATTATTAACTGCCTGGGAAGGATAAGTATGACAGTCATCTTCACCATTAACGAATTATAAAGGGCACAGTAAACATGAGAAGCGATTACTGTAAACACAATTTTGAAACATTTGGCTTCCCATAATTTTAGCACAGAGACCATGGTCTAAGTTAAACCCGACTTTAGAATACGGGCCCAAATGTCTACGGAGGAGGCTACTAGGGCGTGAAACAAATATTCATATCTAAATGATACGCGCCTTAAAACCCAAGATAACAACAACAACAACAGGCCCAAAATGAACAACAACAACAACACACACATTCACTCCAATAATAAAATATGACCACAAACTTTACACCTCCATTTATAACTTATATAAGTTAGACTGATGTTAATGATATTCACCTAAAAATCTGAGTCAAAATTGAATTTTAAAAATTAGGCAGTTTTCAAGCTACACTGACTGCCTCCTTCAATCCTGAAGATTCTTGCAGTATTGTAGTACCAGGGACTGGCAGGTGCAATACACCGGGTGAACACCCTACACTTTGACAAATAGTGTATTGGTTTTAACATGCATAGGTTGTGCCTGCTATACACGGAACCAACATTTGCATCCTCTCTGATTGACGGAGTGTTTTCCAACTTCATTCACAACCGCACTGAACACAGCGGTGAGGCACCCTAACACACAACGCTAGCATCAGTTTGTTTTTTAGACGTCTTCCGGCAAGCTGCGGGACTCGAACCCACGCACGTTGAGATCTAAGATCTTAGACTTATCCTGAACAGGCGCTCTAACCGACTTAGCTACGCTGCCTCCCACTCATATCATAACCTTGTTCATAGAATGTTAGGAGGCAGCGTAGCTCAGTCGGTTAGAGCGCATGTTTCGGATAAGATTGTAGATCTCAACGTGAGGGGTTTGAGTCCCGCTCATGCCGAAACGCGTCTAACAAAAATCTGATGCTATAGCGTAGTGTGTAAGCGTGCCTCATCGCTGTGTTCAGTGCGGGTGTTAATGCAGTTGGAAAACACTCCGTCCATCGGAAAGGACGCAAATGTTGGTCCCGTGTTTAGGAGAGTCACAACCTATGCACGTTAAAACCAAAGAGTAGGGTGTTCACCCGGTGTATTGCACCTGCTGGTCCCGGCAAAATTCAGGTCAAGTCAATCTTGACGTTCATATGCCATAATAATCAATATGATTGTGGGCATTAACGGAAAGACAAGACAAGAAGACAAGAATGAGTGCCTCCCACCGAGCTACGCTGCCTCCCATTCCCAATCATTTCATGAATAGCCTTAAAATGCAGCCTTTCTCATCGAAACCCCTGAATCATGAATTAAGTGAATGCACAGCACAGACAAGACCAAAAGCTTCAGTCTCTGTATTTTGGTTGTTCCGCTGAACTGCGTTGGCTCACTCACCAATACATAGACTGAAGAGCTTGGAGGCCCGTACGTGCAGACAACGTATTAGCAGTATGGCAGTGAGTCCAAACTTCGCGCGTGTCCATACTTCGCGGACGGTCATTATCTAAAAAACTAGCCAATATCCTTAAAATCTGACATCATCAACGTGAAAAGCGACCTAAAATTACCCTTTGGCGTAAGTTTCTTCAGGATGAGTTCAGTATTCATGAAAATATTGGCAAAAGATCAGCAAATTTGTCACCGTTAGCGCCCGTTTTAAAGAAATCTGATATTCTCAACAAGCATCACGATATCACCATTTTGCAAGCAGAAATCATCAAAAATGTGAGTTAAATGTGGTACTAACCGATTCTATAGCATTTTGCCATCAATCTGATATAAATATTTCACTTTTTGAGCTTGAGCTTTTGTTTAAATGTCCACAAAAACTTTGGTCCGCGAAGTTAGGTCACACTTTTTCTGAACGCTTTTCCAGCACAGCCCGCATTTGCCGATTGGAATAGAATTTTGAGATTGCGATACCGGCGAATCCCCTTGACCTACTTTTCATTTTCGTCCATGATTTTATAGTTTACGATCTTGCCGTCAATGTGGTAACTATTTCTTGACTTGGTTTTGTATATATTATGAATATTTTGTGAAAATTTTTAAGCCTGATGAATATTTTTGAAAAGTGCGCGAAGTTTGGACACCCCATCATAATGTTAGATCTAACATTCGGCGGAAACCCGATTTTCCAATTGTTTTTTTGTACATAAAATGTCACATTATGAAAAAGAAATCACATCAATATTTACGAAAAAATGTTAAAAATTCAGAAATATCATACCTTAGACTGCAGTTACCGCTAATTCCTTTCAAATGATGATCAAAACATCGTCATCTTCGATCCTTTCGTTGGTCAACGTAAGTTGCCATCTTTGATGACGTCATCATCCTTACAGACGTTTTTACCAGTCGCTATATATCGCGATTTGTGCCGCTGCTTTGTGCTTGTAGATGTGCATGCGTTCAGAACTTGTCGCTTGCATTGATTGGCCAGGATATCGAAAATTTAATCGGAAAGCCTTGATAAAAGCACAACTCGTTGATGGCTGCCATTTTTTCCTCTCCGGCAGATAATTAAAAAAATAAGGAATAACCCGGGGAATAACTCATCGGTAACGTATATTTTCGATATTTTTATAGAACTTACATAGTATCAAAAGAAAGATTAGAGTCTAACGAAAAATAGTGGGCCTTCGCATTCAAGATAATATAATGTCATTTAGAATCTAAAAGAAATTAAAATCTGGACAAAACCCGTCCTCCGAATTGCCGACCAGATTACACATGCAGGCTCGCACTAACACACTACCGTCGGTGAATGGGGATTATTATAGTAAATGTCAGAAATTGTTGAATAAATCCCCAGAAACGACGGTTATTCCTGTCTCAGCACAGACGTGTTTTTTCAATCCATCCAGTCCCTGGCTGCAACTTGCAAGTAACCTGCGAAAGCCGAAATTGCATTTTTATTTTGTGCAAGAACTTTGTTAGATGATAAGATCTAACGTTCCCTACAAGCCTACAGGCCCAGGCCAAGACCAAGTTACACTTTACAATAGGCCTAACAGTTACACTAGTCTTACGTTACACTTACAGTGACTTAGTTACAGATTCATATTAGGCCTATAATAATATTTTTCATAGGTAGGGCCTCACTCACACAACATGCGAGGTTAGTATACTAACCTCGCACAACACATGTGATTTCATAGTGCATTTTGACGTTTTCATTCATCACACGAATGTGAGGGACTAAACTACGCCAAACCTTTCAATATTTGTCCACTATGTTAATCTTGATCGTATGGTTTAAGTTTATTTGAAAAAGAAATTATAAATTATTTATTAAAGTGTTTTTATCGCTTACCTCCAAATCTCAACCAGGATACTTCGCTCGGTCCGTCCTTAGTCATCCTTCGTACTGCGGTGGAAATTACGCAAACAACAATCGAAATGCGAAATTTTCCTATCGAACATTCTCGATTCAAGTCGTCGGCGCATAATAGGAAATTGTACCAAAAATCAACATAGTTCTCTATTTATTCAAACAATTTTTTCTGGGGTGCACTTGACCTTTAAGAGATTTTCCAATGAAAATATTACATGGAACTTGGAAATACAAATCATAATTTGGTTGAACAAAATGTTTTCTGTTAAAGTATAAAACAGAAGAGGAACATATCCTTCACGTATTTTTATATCCAAAATATGTTGCCTTAGTATGGAATAATCACAATGACATAAAATGAAAATGGGTAAAGTACCTTCCTAATGATCATTGAGCACTAGCGTACCTACGGGGGGGGGGGGGGGCAGGGGGGACACTCTGCCCCCCCTGACGAGTCACAACCCATGCAAAAACGTATCTTTGCCCCCCCTGACGGGCTTGAAAAACCTTTTTTTGCCCCCCCCCCCCCTGACGAGCTTTAAGACCTTTAATGCCCCCCTGACGAGCTTGAAGACCTTAATTTTTTTTATTTTTTTTTTGCTTGTCAATTTTTTTCTGGTACGAAATCCTTAATTTGAGATTTCGCCTATGGAATCATTGTTTAATAATGTTCAAAGCTTTAAATAGATGAAAATGTTCATTGAGAAAATATACATATATATATATGAACAAAATGATAATGTCCCGATTGTTTCGCATTACGTGTGTTAGATTGCGGGCGTTTGTGTGTGTGTGTAGGAAGCAAGATATTCGTGTTAATGTTTGCACAAAAAAGGAGAGGGAAAGGGAAAGGAAAAGGGGAGGGGGAAAGGTAGAGGAGAGAGAGGGAAAAGGAGACCATAAAATAGAAAGAAAACAAAAGAAAGGAAGAGGGGAAGGGAGAGGGAAAGAAAAATGGAAAGAGCGAGAAAAGAGTAGGGGAGGGAGAAAGGAAACAAAAGAAGAGAAAGGAAAAAGCAAGAAAGGGAATGGAGGGGGCGGGAAAGGGAAGGAGAGACAATAAAAGACAGATCAGGGGAGGGGGAAAGGTAGAGGAGAGAGAGGGAAAAGGAGACCATAAAATAGAAAGAAAACAAAAGAAAGGAAGAGGGGAAGTAGGAGGGAAAGAAAAATGGAAAGAGCGAGAAAAGAGTAGGGGAGGGAGAAAGGAAAGAAAAGAAGGGAAAGGAAAAGCAAAAAAGGGAAGGGAAAGGGAGAGAAGAAAAGAAGAGAGAACGAAAATGGGGAAAGGGAGAAGGAGAGGGGATGATGAAGGGGATAGGAAAATGTGAAGTTTGAAGATCTGAATATTAACACTAAAACAAAATTAGACTCCCATGTTTTATTTATAAAAATACCATCTTTTTCATGATTATAAAGGTTCAACGTCCATGTTCTAGGTCTAAACTTCAACATAAATCTACTGGCGCTTCGCGCTTGAATTCTGGAGGTCATTCCTCTTTTAAAAGTATAGGTAATCTGTCGGACTTTTCAAATCACAAATTTAAATCTTAAGCGCAAATGCCCTCGCATTATTTTTCATTTAGATACAGTCCTGTCATCAATATCAAAAACTCTAAGCGCGAAGCTCGCGCTGGCATCATTTTTGTAAGTGACATTTATGATGTTGTTCATATTTTAAAAATGTCCATTTGTTGAGGTTTAAATGTCCAAAAGTTCAGCGCTCGCATAATTTGTAAGGTAAATAGGCCTACCCTTTTAATTGTTATACAAAGGCGCTTATACAACGTCCAGAATGCAGTTCGGAATATTGAAAATAACTATTGGTCCCGCTATTTCTGCCCGTGCGACAAGCATTTATTATTTTGAATCATGAGATTCACCTTTAAAATATGATGAAAAAGTATCGTTAAGACTGAATTAAGAAAAAAAGAAGCTCACGTTTCACGCTCGCATTTTGATCCGTTAGCTTGTGATAATAATGGTGACTTCTTTAATATATCTGTAGCGACCTAAATAATTTGATTAACTTTATTTCTAGTTTTGTCTAATTAAAGACCCACTAGTTTATTTTGCCGCCGTTTTTTAGATACGTCACAGTCTTTACAAATCGTCACTTGCGGGAAATAAGTCATCGAGAAAGGTGCACAGACCGTACGTCTTCTTATAATCGATTTTCTGTGTGTACGTGGCAAGGCAGTTTTTAATTACAGTAATCAGCCAAGGTACGTTATTTAATATTGAACGATTAAATGATGATCTTAATGTATGTTGAAGTATGATGTTTTATGGCAGTTAATTATTCAATTCCGAGTTATATTTGATTTACTTTGATTTACCTGATATGTGATCCATCGACCGCCTTTACATTTTAGGGCGTGGCACTGATCTGCACCCGATGTGATCGATGCCAGCGAGATCGGACTCCGACCTTACCTAAGCCCCGCCGAAGCCAGAAGTGATACTTGGCCGATGTGATCTGAAGCCCGAGTGACCCGAAGTCCGACGCAACCAGAAACTTGCAATGACGCAGAGCCCGTCGTCATCGTGACCTGCTGCTCAGCTCGACATAACTCAAGCACTGGCATTTTCCACCGTCGGACGTCGACCTTCTAATGGACATTTCAGATCCGACAGTCAATCGTCAAGTCGGGACGTGATCATTAAACGTCTCGGGACATTTTAGGTTACTCAATAATTATTGAATGTAATTTATATTGTATTGAATGTATGTATAATTCGCTTCAATATGCTAAGTGATAATGAAGCTGGTCCTGATGGAGCACCACCCGTCCCCGCATTTGCAAACCATGTACAAGCGGTAGCGATTAAGCTCCCACCCTTTTGGAGAAGTGACCCTCTGGTCTGGTTCGCTCAAGCCGAGGCGCAGTTCGCGACACGCGCCATAACTCAAGAAGCGACGAAATATGCGCATGTCATCGCCGCTCTTCCGCAAGATGTAGCACAGGAAATCCGAGACATTTTGGTAAATCCTCCGGCAACTGACCAATATTCGACCTTAAAGAAAAGCCTAATAGCGCGTGTTAGTGCTTCTGAACAGCGTAGAGTTCAGCTTCTTCTAACTGAAGAAGAATTAGGTGATCGCAAGCCCTCGCAGCTTCTTAGACGCATGGAACAACTTCTAGGCGAGCAGAAGTTAGAGAAAGGAATATTCAAGCAACTATTCCTCCAAAGATTGCCCGTTAATGTCCGGCAGATTTTAGCATCTACTAGTGAAGCCTTACCGCTCAGCGAATTGGCTGCGTTGGCTGATCGTATTGTTGAGACACAGCCATACACGCCTGGCACTATTTCAGCCATTGCGCACGGAAATGCGGAAGCTACTCCGAAAGCTACTCCAAAAGCTAGTAGCGATCTCGAAAGTCAGGTTTCCGAACTCACCAGGCTGGTTCGCAATCTCACAACTGTTGTGGGAGATATCCAGCGCAGCCGTAGTCGAAGCCGTAGCAGGAAGCGTGATAATAGACAGGTCAGACGCGACACGTCAACAGATGCTTCGTCCGATGAGCTATGTTGGTACCATCACAAATTTGGTGACAACGCGCACCGTTGTCGACCACCGTGCGCACGACATAATGCTAGTCTTTCGGAAAACTAGCAGGCCAGCGGGTTAACGGGGCGACAAACCCTTCTGGTCAGCCCGAAAATATTGATAGTCGCCTATTCTATGTCAGAGACATAGAGACAAGAGCAAAATTTCTTGTCGACACCGGTGCGGCCGTTTCTGTATTTCCGCCTACTAAGCAGCAGCGGATGCACAAGTCCGACATCACGCTTAGAGCTGCCAATGAGTCAATTATACATACTTACGGTCAACGCTCGCTTACATTGAATTTTGGTCTCCGGCGCACGTTTAGATGGCTATTCATTATCGCCGACGTATCTACTGGAATACTCGGTGCAGATTTCCTACACAATTTCCGTTTATTAGTAGATGTGAACAGACGTAAGCTACTGGACTGTTTGACAGGTCTCAGTGTAACGGGTAGTCCTGCGAACTGTCCACGCATTAGTCCTATGTTCAATACGACGGATAACCCTCATCCGGTTTACGAGATGTTGCGCGCGGAGTATGGTGAGATCACCGTACCCACATATAAAGCGCAAGCCTTGAAGCATAATGTGGTCCACTACATTGAGACTCGCGGTCCTCCGGTACACGCAAAACCTCGCAGGCTAGCGCCAGACAAGCTTAAGATTGCTCGCGACGAATTTCAGCACATGCTCGAACTCAAAATCATCCGTCCGTCCAATAGCCAATGGTCTTCCCCATTACATATGGTCCCGAAGAAGACAGCAGGAGATTGGCGACCCTGTGGCGATTACCGAGCTTTGAACCGTGCAACAATCCCAGATCGATATCCGGTCCCGCACATCCATGATTTTGCTGGTCACCTACATGGGATGAAGGTATTCTCAAAGATTGATCTGGTACGCGCTTACCATCAAATACCGGTTGCGCCTGAGGATATCGGAAAAACCGCCATTAGCACACCCTTTGGACTCTACGAGTTTGAAAGGATGCCGTTTGGTTTGAGAAACGCTGCCCAAACATTTCAAAGGTTTATCGATCAGGTGACTCGCGGACTTGATTTCGTTTATGCGTACATCGACGACCTCCTTGTGGCTAGCGCCACAAAGGAAAAACACGAGGAAGACCTTCGACTACTCTTCAGCCGGTTGCAAGAGTATGGCGTGGTGATAAATCCAAAAAAATGTGAGTTTGGAGTGCCCGAATTGGATTTCCTTGGTCACCGCATCACTAGTGAGGGAATCGGCCCTCTGCCAGATAAGGTCAGCGCGATCCGCGACGCCAAGGCGCCTACAACCCTCAAGAACTTGCGAAGTTTCTTAGGCCTCGTGAACTTTTACCGAAGGTTCATTCCGGGCTGCGCAAACATCCTGATGCCACTTACAGATTTGTTGGGGAATAAACGAGGCAAGCGCGGCAAGCGATCTCGCAAGGCGCTGGAGTGGACTCCGGCATGCGATATAGCTTTCCGTGAAATCAAGGAGGCACTGGCAAGAGTCGCTTTGCTCACCCACCCGGACGTGGATGCCCCATTGAGCCTCATGGTTGATGCGTCAAACCATGCCGTCGGCGGAGTTGTACAACAACTCAAAGGTGATGCTTGGCAACCGATTGCCTTCTTTTCGCACAAACTACAACCAGCGGAAACTCGTTACAGCACGTTTGGACGCGAGCTTTTGGCAGTGTTTTTGACAATCAAGCATTTCCGCTACATGCTTGATGGACGGCCATTTTGCGTTTTCACGGATCATAAGCCGTTGATCTATTCTTTCCATGCCAAACCTGATCGATATAATCCGAGAGAGATTAGACAGCTTGACTACATTGCTCAATTCACAACCGACTTGCGTCATGTGAAAGGAGATGACAATGCAGTCGCTGATGCGCTATCACGCCCCGAAGTCAATGCCTTGCACACTGACACACGCGTCGATTTTAAGCTCATTGCGCAGACTCAGAAGTCTGACCCCGAATTGCAAGCGATTCTGAACGCGGAAACCGAGAGCAGCATGGCACTTCAAAGCGTACCATTGATCGATACTGGAGAAAAGATCGTATGCGATATGTCACACAACCTTGTGCGCCCGTTCGTGCCGGAAGAACACAGGAGAGCTGTTTTCAATGCGATACACGGCCTGTCTCATCCTGGTGTTCGTGCGACTCAAAAAGCCCTTACTGCCCGTTTCGTTTGGCCAGGTGTCAATAAGACAGTTCGACATTGGGCACAATCATGTCTTCACTGCCAGCGGTCAAAGGTTAACCGGCACGTCAAAGCACCCTTCGGTACTTTCAGTGCACCGGATGCACGTTTCGGGCACGTGCATATTGATCTCGTTGGTCCGCTCCCTCCGTCTAATGGGAATACGTACCTCCTCACTTGCGTAGATAGGTACACCCGGTGGCCAGAGGCCATTCCGATTCCTGATATGACAGCAGAAACAGTCGCACGAGCTTTTATAGAGCGATGGATTTCGGTGTTCGGCGCACCAGACTGCATTACTACCGACCGCGGGAGGCAATTTGAGTCTCGTTTATTTGCGGAGCTATCCAAACTGCTCGGAACCACAAGAGTTCGTACGACGTCGTACCATCCGGCTGCTAACGGATTGGTCGAAAGATTTCACAGGCAGCTGAAGTCGGCTCTGAAAGCTCAGGACGACCCGCAACACTGGCACGAGTACTTGCCTATAGTACTCCTCGGCATACGCACTACCGTTAAAGAAGACCTAACATGCTCACCTGCCGAGCTGGTATTCGGTACCACTCTGCGTCTGCCAGGTCAGTTTATTGCTCCGGAACGCACCGTAGTTGATCCCAGCGATTATGTCTCGCGATTAAAGCAACACATGAGTGATTGCACCGTAACTCCTACGCGAGTTAAACAAGGAGCTACTTATGTTCCGAAGGATTTGTTTAACAGCTCATATGTATTCGTTAGGGTAGACGCTGTACGCAAGCCCTTGCAACAACCGTACAACGGTCCCTTCAAAGTCTTGAAGAAGAATAGCAAATTCTTCACCCTCGACATAGGGGGCAAGCGCGAAACGGTCAGTGTTAACCGGTTGAAAGTCGCGTATGTAGAAGAGCGAGCTGATGGCGATGCACTTATTTCTGAGAAAGCGCCAGGGAACTACGCCGCAGCTCCGAAAACCAGTCCGTCAACTGCTAAAACGTTGCCGGTACAGCGCACCAACACAACTCCACCCGTCAGGATTACTAGGTATGGTCGCCATGTTCATTGGCCTAAACGATACATGGCAGTTGTTTAGTTCACGATTTGTAATTGTGATAATATATCTACATGCAATGTGTACTTCATTGTGATTCGTAATGTAGTTGTAATTCGTAATTGTAACCTTTTTTTGTATATATATTCCCTGTGTGTGAAAACGTTTACAACTTCATTACTAAGGGGGGATTTTTTGTAGCGACCTAAATAATTTGATTAACTTTATTTCTAGTTTTGTCTAATTAAAGACCCACTAGTTTATTTTGCCGCCGTTTTTTAGATACGTCACAGTCTTTACAAATCGTATTACTTATAATTTCCTCCGCTAACTAAGTAGTCCAGCAATAACATATTTCTTTTATTTCTTAAAAATAACAGTTAATAATTGTATATATTAAAAATAAGATTACATATAACAATTGTTTTAATATACTTATTTATTACCTTCCTTTTCATTCGGAAGTCCCGATTTATTTTTATTAAAATAGTTCGATAACTCATGTCGGGCAAGCCCTTACGGGAAGGCGCGTTTAGCGTCACTTGCGGGAAATAAGTCATCGAGAAAGGTGCACAGACCGTACGTCTTCTTATAATCGATTTTCTGTGTGTACGTGGCAAGGCAGTTTTTAATTACAGTAATCAGCCAAGGTACGTTATTTAATATTGAACGATTAAATGATGATCTTAATGTATGTTGAAGTATGATGTTTTATGGCAGTTAATTATTCAATTCCGAGTTATATTTGATTTACTTTGATTTACCTGATATGTGATCCATCGACCGCCTTTACATTTTAGGGCGTGGCACTGAGCTAGTGCCTGGTATTATTTATTGTCGATTATTATGTAACTGGAATCATTACTATCGATCGTAACGAAAATGAAAGTTGTACCGTAATGATGTTTAATTTACCTGTTGCATATATCGTAAAACTTTGATAAAGATTGAGAAGATTTATAATTATGTCAATTTTGACCAAATCGAAGCGGCAGAACGATCAATTTATTGTCAGGCCGTACTCGGTATATTTAGGGTACTTTCAGATATCTGAACCTTTCTGAATTTGTTGATTTATAAAATAAAACTCGTGTATTTCATAATTCATGTAATTTATTTGTATTTTTAGCCACGTACTGCAAATGCGGTTCGCCACCCGGGTTTTGAGCTACCTTCTGCACCTTTCATGTAATTCATAATTTCACCGCCCCATGACCAGGGTGAGTGTAGCTTACTTAATTGATAAAGTGAAGTATTTTTTATGTGATTCAATTAAGACCCAAATAATCATATCGATAGTTATTTCATCTGTCATTATGATCGATTATATATATATTTTAATCGATTGGTATATCGATTCAGTTATGCTTAAAAAATATATTTATATAAAATATCGTTTCATTATAATATCAATTATACAATTTAATTGATTGATAATATTTGTTGCATATGGTGAAATTTTATATCCATGAACTAGTTATTCAATTCTGATTCATTAATTAAATATCAACTTCGAATTTATCTGTTGAACTGCATTCTCTACAGAAATATCTTACCTTTTTATAAATGCCATTCATACTGTTATTTAATTCAACATGTTAGTAATTATATGAATCGGTACTTATTGTATTTCTGTTTGTATTTCTTTACAATGCAGGGGTTTTCTTTCTCCTCCATTAAAAGCAGTCACCAATCTAAAACTTGACTACGGTATTGTTTTCTGTCGGGTGTACATCTCAAACGAGGAACCTGCCCGGTTCCTTCATATCTTAGCGGACATGTCCACCTTTTGGTGCTTCAAGAAAAATAAACACAACACACAAATAATAATAGAAAACGAACAAGAATAGAATAGATAGTTACCTATCCCACTCATGAATTCTTATTTAACAGTCCCCAAAACGTTTTTTTTTGTGTTAGCTTATTTCATATACATATATATATATATAAATATATATATATATATATATATATATATAGGTCTCCTCATCATGGTTATAAAAAGTGCTCAGAATGTTTTATTTTCAAGTCCTTGTATCAGAATTTTCAGCTCGGGCAGCTCTATCGCATTTTGATTACTATCCTGTTGATTTATTTACTTGAACAAAATATTTAAAATGTCCAGCTTTTAGAACAGATATCAAAAAAAGGTATTCACCTTTGATCATAGATGAGGAAGAAGAAAAAAGTGCAAAAAAATAGGAAACAAACTAACGAATTAATGTGACATAATTTTTCTTCATTTCAAGGCGACTCTTTACATTTCATCATCGCTATGGCGCTACAATAGAAAATAAAAAAAGAAAGAGGAAAATAATGCTGAGCGTCTAAAATGCAGCTAGCAGTACAAGCTGCAGAACCGTAAACAAACATCTTGTGAATAATATCGCACGCCCTCTTTAAGCAAAAGTTTACAACCACGATGACCCTGCGGTATCTGCGTGAAGATCACGAGAAAATGCTTTTTTTTTCTTAAAAACACACCAAAGAGAAGTCAAGAAACGATCCATATGGTTCGGTAAGTGTCATAGCACAATTAGAAACATTATTTTAAAAGGAATGGCATAGTTATTTTAGTAAAAAGGGTGTGAAAAATTCGCGTGCACCATGTGCATATGAATCCTTCGCACCCGAGATGCATTGATCCCATGAGTGGTAGGGCCTACAATGTATATGATGGGGGGACCTAAAGCTACGCACTTTGTTTTCAAACAATAAAAACTATCCCAATTTTAATATTTCAACAAATATCTTTCACTAATCTGTGGCAAACATTCTAAAGATCATTAACCAAGAAGAAAATATCGCAAAACTCACTAATACGAAAATCCCGCCATGTTTTCCGAACACCTCTTGATTTCGCCACCCGATTAGAAGGGGTCCTAAAGCTACGCACTCGATTTATCATGCACAAAAATAGTATTTCCTGTGCCTCAATTTCTAAAATATATTCATATTATTATAGGAAAAAATGAAATTTTAAGCGAATATAACTCCAAAATTCCAAACAGTTGTTGGTTTCTCTGCATTTAGAGATTTACTGCAGCCTCTGTAGAAAAAATTGAATAGTAATCGTTCGTCACTCTGCAGTCACAGTTTCACACACAGAGTGCGCAATTGCCATTAAAACTGTATGCGCGATGAGTGGTGCGTAGCTGCCTAGGACCCGCGCAGCTTTACCCCCTGGCCCTGCCATACTAGTATCTAAAAATAAACTAATTATATTTTGAGATTTTCGGCAAACTTCCTTAACAAAAATGTACGGTAATGAAATCCATGTTTAATATTAAGGCTTCCAATATCAAGTTTAATATTAAGATCTAACGTTTAAATGCGCAGACATGGGATCCCCGTCAACTTAAGTCACCCCCATCGCATCCGGTCCCATCGGCTTGTTGACGAGCGGGCCGCGGGTGGAACGGGCCAGTGTCGGCCGACAAGCCCGCTTCTTTCTAATTCTAATTCTATTTCTACGCTAGTCCCCGCAAGATTATTTTCAATTAATTGATTGATCGAATTGTGCGACAAAATTGAACATACAGCAGTATCCTATAAGACCATATAAAGTGTCTCAATGACGTTATATATTTCGAGTAGGCCTATGAAAAGTTAAATAAAATCCACAAACTCTCACCGGCATTTTCTTGTAATCCCAATCAGTCAGTCAGTAAAATATTCCATCATTATCAACAAAAGAGGGCGCATCGAATGTAAGCTCACAGAAATCCCAGAAACTATCCTCAAATGAGTAGTCTAGGTGATTGGTGAAAAAAATGTTCAGAAAATGCGGGAGAAAATGGTACAAGCATGAAACTCGGCACAAAGGTAGAGTAAGTTATTTTAAACATTTTTAGCAGGGGGTGCCAACGTGAGTTCACCGAACATAGCAACGGTTGCTAGGTAACATATTTACCTTAGTAACCGAGCTTAATTGGGCTTGAGTAACATTTTCTCAATCGATATGTCATACAAATTTTTATCTAAAGCATGTTTCGTTGTATCACAATAGTTTTGATCCATTTATTCATAACAACGGTTGCTAACAACTTCCGTAACAGCAAATTCTTTATCTTAGTTTAGATCATTATAATTATAAGGCAGGAGTGGAGACAGAAAAAGAGGAGTCCGTAGCAGAAATGGAGAAGGGAATAGACAAATCCAACACAGAAATGGAGCAAGAAATAAAGGAATCAAATGTAGAATTTGAGAAAAAAATTGATAAATCCGATGCAGAAATGGATAATGAAATAGATCGAACCAGATGCAGAAGTGGAGAAAGAAATAGAGGAATCTAAGGTAGAAATGAAGGAAGAAATAGAGGAATCTGACATTGAAATGGAGAAAGAAATAGATAAGTCCAATGCAGAATTTGAGAATGAAATGGATGGAGAAAGAAATTGAGGTATCTGATTCAGAAATGGTCAAATTCAATGGAGAAATGGAAAAAGAAATTGAGGAATCGAAGGCAGAAATGGAGACAGAAATAGAGGAGTCTGTTACAGAAATGGAGAAACGACTAGACAAATCCAAAGCAGAAATTAAGGATGAAATAGACAAATCCAATGCTGAAATGGAGGAAGTAATAGAGGAATCGGATGCAGAAATGGAGACAGAAATAAACCTATTCAATTCCATAATGGAGAAAGAATTAGAGGAATCGAAGGCAGAAATAGAGGAGTCTGTTAATACAGAAATGGAGAAAGGAGTATATGTGGACAAATCCGATGCAGAAATGGATAATGAAATAGAAGAACCAGATGCAGAAGTAGAGAAAGAAATAGAGGAATCTATTAAGGTAGAAATGAAGGAAGAAATAGAGGAATCTGACATTGAAATGGAAAAAGAAATAGACAAGTCCAATGCAGAATTTGAGAATAAAATGGACAAATCCAAGGCCAAAATAGAGAAAGAAATAGAGCAATTTGATGCAGAAATAGAGGAAGAAATCAAGGAGTCTGATCCAGTAATTGAGAAAGAAAAATACATAACTGATACAGAAATTGAGAAAGAAATAGCCAAATTTGATGCAAAAATAGAGACAGAAATAGAGGAGTCTCCTACAGAAATTGAGAAAGAAATAGATAAATCTGATACAGAAATAGAGAAAGAAATCGACAAAAGTGATGCAGAAATAGAGAGACCTGATTCAGAAATGGACAAAGAAATGGACAAATCTGATGCAGAAGTGGAAAAAGATATAGAGGAATCTAATGCAAAAAGAAACACTAAAGAATCTGACTCAAATGGAGATAAGGACTCTGACACAGACATGGGAGAAATTCTCTCAATTGATGCACGTACAATACTTGATGTACTTGTTGATACTTATGATAGAGAAATTGATGCAAACACTGCGGAAACTGGAGACCGTGACTTTGACATTCCAAACACAGAAATTAGAGAAATAGACTCAGATCCTACGGAGGTAAATGACTACGATGCAGACAGAGATATTGAGGAAATTGTCTCAATTCATGCAGAAATTGGAGATATTGACTCTGATATTGGAAATTCAGTAATAGGAGAAATTGACTCAGATAATACTGATATAGAGGGTGAGGAATTTAACTCTGAAGAAGCAGATACAGAAGATGAAGAAAATGATGATAATTCAGAAACAGGAGAAACTAACTCAGATGATACCGAAACAGAAACAGAAGAAGAATCTGATGAGAGGCGTTTGAGTGATGATGACACAGTAAGCGAAGGAGAGTTTGGCGAGACGCACAGGAAAGCAGGTGCCGACTCCAATATTGGACAATTGAAAATTTTGTATACCAATAGTGACTGCCTACTCAACAAACTGGATGAACTTTCCCTGCTGCTGGAACAACGAACTATTGATATTATTGTCATCTATGAATGCCTGCCCAAAAATTGTGATATCAAGCCGACTGTGCAAAATTATCAGCTTGAAGACTATGTCCAGTTTTCAAACATTGACAAAGAAGATGTAAGAGGAGTCTTGGTGTATGTGCACAAACGTTATGCTACTTTAGTCAAGGAAATATTTTTTGAGTCAAACTTCAACGATTGTGTGTGGATAAATATGAAGCTGAAGGGAATGGACTCATTAACTCTGGGATGCATTTACCGTAGTCCAACTCCAAACATAGATATGCCAACTACTGATATGATGACTGAGATGATGTGTAAAGTTGCAGATAGCAATCCTTCGCACCTTATCATCGTTGGTGACTTTAATTACCCAAACATCAACTGGGAGAACTGGACATCCCATCATTCACATGAACAGAAGTTTATCGACTGCTTGAGTGACTGTTTCCTCCATCAGCATATAGATGAGTGCACACGATACCGGACAGGACAACAACCACATATACTGGACCTATTGATCACTAATGAGGAAGGAATGATTGGAAATATCTCTTACTTACCTGGCCTGGGTCTAAGCGATCATCAATGTATCCTTATTCATGTGAAATTGTATGCCGAACAAACATTGAGAAAAGAGGAAAGGTATCGATACCATAAAGGCGACTACCAGGCAATGAATGATGCCATCATTGACATAGATTGGTATAGTGAACTGGAATCTATGAATGTAGATGAGTCATGGAACTTCTTCCCAACCATCTATCAAGCAACAATAGACCAACACATCCCTAAAACCACAGGGGTTAGGCTAAAGAAGAAGAAACTCTGGATGACAAAGGAAGCTATCAGACAACACAAGAAGAAACAGAGATCTTGGAAAAGATTTCTTGACAGTGGAGATGATGTCGACTATCAGCGATCAAGAAAAGAGGCCATCAAACTTCGTAAAATGACGAGGAATCTTCGCAGGAAGTTTGAAAAGGACATTGCAAACAATATCAAGTCTAACCCCAAAGCCTTCTGGAGATATGCAAATAGCTCAAGTAGATGCAGAGCTAATTTTGGGGTCATGAAAAATAAACATGGAACCACTGCTGAGAATGACGAGGACAAAGCAGAACTCTTTAACCTCTTCTTCAACAGTGTATTTACAGATGAAAATGTGCAGCAGATTCCAACTTTGGAAGATAGACATAAGGGTAATCTCCTATCTGATCTGGACATTACCACAAGTAATGTAAAGAACAAACTGAAATTGCTGAAGAGTTCAAAATCAGCTGGACCTGATGGATTTCACCCGAGAGTTCTAAAAGAAACTGCTGGAACAATTTGCACACCTCTTGCACTTATCTTCAGAAAGTCCTTGAAAGAAGGTAATCTCCCGCAGTCATGGAAAGATGCAAATATCACACCAATACATAAGAAAGGAAAGAAGGATGCTGTTGAAAACTACAGACCAATAAGCCTGACTTCAGTTATCGGAAAGATCATGGAATCTGTTGTGCGTGATGCCATTCTCAATCAACTTATTCAGAATGACTTATTGTGTGATGCACAACACGGATTTCTACCAGGAAGGTATTGTGTCACACAACTGCTTGAAGTCATGGAATTGTGGACTGCCTCTCTTGATGAAGGATGTGAAGTTGATACCATCTACCTTGATTCCTGTAAAGCTTTCGATTCTGTGCCCCATGAACGACTGATGAACAAACTCAGATCCTATGGTATAACAGGTAGTCTGGGGAAATGGCTTTACAGCTTCTTGACCCATCGGAGGCAGAGAGTCGTCGTGAATGGAAAAACTTCACAGTGGTTACCTGTTAGAAGTGGAGTGCCTCAGGGTAGTGTCCTCGGACCGACAGTTTTTGTGGTATTCATCAACGATCTCCCTGAGGTAGTAAGCAGTATCGTAAAGATATACGCTGACGACACCAAACTCTTCAGAGAGATCAGAATGGAAGATGACTATGACAGGCTACAAGCTGACTTAGACAACTTAACTGAGTGGTCCAAGAAGTGGCAGCTCCAGTTTAATACAACGAAGTGCAGATCCCTCCATCTAGGTCATCAGAATACCCATCATCAGTATCATCTAGATGGAGATGTGCTGGAGGAAGTTTCAGAGGAAAAAGACTTGGGAGTCATTATGGACTCTCAACTGAAATTCCATTCCCAAGTAGCCAACGCAGTCTTGAAAGCTAATCGTGTGCTTGCTATGATTCGACGCACTTTCTTGCATAGAGACAAAGAAAACATCAAAAGGTTGTACAAGTCACTCGTGAGACCAATTCTTGAATATGCGAATGGAATATGGTACCCAAGATATGCTTCTGACTTAAAGGCTATTGAGAAAGTCCAGCGACGAGCGACCAAGCTAGTACCAGCCCTGAAAGAAATGGACTATGGCAGAAGACTGCGTGAAATGAAATTACCCTCCATCAAGTACAGACTGCGCAGAGGAGACATGATACAAACCTATAAAATAATTTATGGCATTGATGATGTGAATAGAGACCTATTCTTCACATCAGCTACCACTCAAGCTGAGTCAAGCAACGCGTGGCCACCCTTACAAGCTATTTTTGAAAAGGAGTAGACTGGCAGTGAGACAAAACACCTTCAGTGTTAGAGTGGTTAATGACTGGAACTCTTTGCCTACTGAGGTAGTCACAGCATCAACAATCAATGGCTTCAAGACAAAGTTAGACAAGTTCTGGTCTGCGTGGCATTATGTTCACGCATGGGAATAGTGCCTATTTCATTCCAATACATTAATTGGCACAGCACATTGCACAAATAGCACAGACTCAGTTTTCGAACTTATCCAAGCTAGGAAGACAACAAGCTAGGAAGACAACAAGATAGACCTGGAAACTTGACTGCAGGAACAACTGTATTTTTCCAGTAGATGCGGTATAAAGGTATAAAGGTATAATTTAATCAGAATAGCTCAGAAATTAAATCTGGCCCAAAGATTCCTCATGTGATGAATGTTTCCATAGGTAGACACAATGAGCACCATATATAGCAACCGTTGCTAAGTAACATTTTCCACGGTAACCAATTATTATAGGGTATCTTTTTTATTATTATAATTTATATGAATCTCATCTTTTCTATTATAGCATTAATACAACAACCAAAGAACAATTATACCATGTATACAAGCCCATGCGAAGTATCAGTTGCTAAGTAATATGTTTTCTGTAGTGCACCAATGGTTAAAGGCCGTAAGGTAAGATTATTGATGTGTGTAAATCATATAGGTACTAATAGATACTTAAAAAGTAAAACCTTGCACAAAATTAAACTACCTCATGATATGGTTCATATTTTCAAAGACGATGACTATGTGTTCCATATTATTGGTGTAATAAATGCCTATTGCATGTTAAAAGAACCTCAATATTTATCCATTTGGAAACCATAATTATATATGGATTAACCTAAACATATGTAAAAGATCGACCCTTGGAAAGAATTCCACAATATCAACATTTAGCAAGAGGTAACTCTGTAGAAGAACGCGAGCTGAAAATATTGGAAATTCAGACCTGAAGAGGAGCATGCTACGGCTTGTTTGTAGGAATTCACTAAGACCATACGTATTTCACTAACCAAACGATGCGAGCGCGAAGCGCGAGCTGAAATTTTTTTATATTCAGATCAGAAAAAGGGACATTTTGAGGACTGATTTTAGGAATTCATGAAGAGCAGACATATCTCACTAATCCTTTAATGCGAACGTAAGCACGGACAGGAAATGTTTTATATTAAGACCTTAAAATGGGGCTATCACTTTAAGTAGTCATGAAAAAGAAGCATATATATGTCACCAAATAAAAAAATAATACGTGCGAGAAAATATATTTGGTGTATATTGACTTAATTTTACAACGTCACGTCTCTCAAATATACTTGAAAACTATAGTATTCCGAAAAAAATATTTGATCTATTCCAACTAGTTATACAGACAATGCGAGTACCAGGAACAATGAAGCAAATTATGTTTCATACAGTTATTAAAAAAAGTTTTTTTTAATGTAATTTACAGTAACATAACATAATTATGATATAATATAATATAATATAACATTATAATGAACAATAATTTCTTCTTTCCCACTACGTTTACTTTTCCTTTCTCCCTCTTATTCTCCTTTTCCCCGTTTTTTTTTTTTTTTTTTTTTTTTTTGGCCAGCCGATGGGGGGGGGGGGGCACGTGCCCCCCATGTCCCCCCCCGTAGTTACGCCACTGAGTGCTTGGATACCACTTATCCCTTGCTAACATTAGTCGTTTGCTTGAAAGCCAACACGCTTTGCCTTGGTTTACCCATCCCTTCCGTAGCCTGCAATGAAGATCATATTAGTTCTCCATGCCGTTCCCAAACCGAATGCCACGCGGGCAGGAGTTGATTATGACCAGGGGTGGTATTCTGAAAACGTTCTTATCTTTGTTCTTATCTTTGTTCTTATCTCAATGAGATAAGAAGACGCTAAAATCATTGCAAATCGGTATTCTGAAAATCTTCTTAAGGACGTTCCACAGTTAAAGTGAAATCCATGTCATTTTCACCAAACTTTGCACATAGATACTTTAGAACCGTAATATTCGAAATTCGCAAAAATTAACATAGGTCCATGTGCTTGATTTTTTGCTATAGAGCTTCAAAGTTCACCTAAATTGATGTTCTTAAGAATTGCGCATTCGAAAGAATTTGGCATTTTTAGACCGCCCAAGATTACTACAATGAGTTTAATCCTCTATTACTCAGTCAAAATACATGAAAAAGTCATCAAATTTCGCAAGAGAGTTGATAATTTTATCGTTCGAATGAAGAATCTATTTATAGTGCTATTTGTTTGTAATTTTAAGTTTAACAGCACTGTCAGTTCTTAAAAATGGCGTAAAAGATAACAAAATCCCAATCTAAAAAATGTAAAATTTCAGTAACAAACTACAAACGTACAATAAATGCTGCACTTTATTCAAAATCCATGTCATTTTCACCAAAATTTGCAGAGTTGTAGAGGAAGGTATGCCTAAGAGGTACAAATATTAAAGAATAGGGGTTCATGTGCTTGTTTTTAAACTATCAGCATTTTCATTAGAGCAAATGTGCTTTTTAAAACACCAAAAATGCGCCGAATGCTCAGTATCTATGTGAAGAAAAATCAAAACCACTCTACCATTTATTCAAACTCGGGGTAATATTCGTGATGCTTGGCAGTACTGCAGAGTAAAGTATTTTGAAATTGTAGAGAATATTTTTTTGAATGGTCCATGGACATGATGGAATAACTTCATTTTTTAGCTTCATGAAATAACGCATCGGATCTGCAGTTAAAGTGCAGAAGATGAGAAAAATCAGCTCATACCCGCAGCTAATTAATCGGTGACCCGACAATTGCTCCGCCGACATCTGCTCCGCCGACAATTGCTACGCAAAATAAGACAGTTGCTCCGCCGACAATTGCTCCGCCGACAGTTGCTCCGTCGACACTTGCTCCGCCGATATGTGCTCCGTCGACACTTGCTCCGCCGATATTTGCTCCGCCGATATGTGCTCCGTCGACACTTGCTCCGCCGATATTTGCTCCGCCGATATTTGCTCCGCCGACATGTGCTCCGCCGACATCTGCTCCGCCGAAAATTGCTCCGCCGACAATTGCTCCGCCGATAATTGCTCCGCCGACAACTGCTCCGATTATACGACAATTGCTCCGCGACAATTGCTCCGCCGATATTTGCTCCGCCGAAAATTGCTCCGATTATACGACAATTGCTCCGCGACAATTGCTCCGCCGATATTTGCTCCGCCGACATCTGCTCCGATTATACGACAATTGCATGAACATCTTATTTCTCCAAGTTGGTCTATGTTAAATGATAAGAAATTCATCCTGATACAAATTGTTTTGTCGTTGTTTTGTTCTTGTTATTCGTTAATGTTTTATTTATTTCATTCTCCCCCTATCATCACAGCTTTCTGCTTAAAAAACAAAACAAATTGTTCTCCCTGCCGCTGCCACTTGACAAATTGTAACGGAGAAGGGGAATGACACACTCCCCACTGAAATTGTGAATCTGGATTTTTGTTCATATATTATTATCATTGGTTTCACTCCGGTCTTGAGCGGGGAGAGAATTTGGGGGGGGGGTGCTGGACACAATATCTCTTCTGCTTTCCAGCAACTTATACACCATACATTCGCGCGGGCTCTCTCTCTCTCTCTCTTTCTCGTTTTGTTCTTTCACGTTGTTTATTTTTATTGGTGACCGCTTGATTTATTGTATATTTATCAGTATTATAATTATTAATATTTGTATCAATAATTTTTATTTACGTCTTCGGCCTTATCTACCCTTGCACTTTTTTTCCTTCAATTTGTTTCAAACGAAAGTATGATCATCACTGGCGTACAGATGGGGGAGGGGCGTGCTAGGGGTCACGGATCCCCCCATTCTCCCTACCAATAAAAAAAAAAGAATAAAGGAAAGGAAAATAAATGTCATCCTTGTCTCGCCCCCTCCATTTTTTGTTGTTGGCTCATTACGCTACTGGTGAGTTACTATAAAACTAGACTTCGGTTGTATTTTTGTTCTATTCTGTGCAAAGCGACAATATAAATATATTATAATAAATGAATATATGTATGTATCTCTCTCATTACGTCTAAACAAATAATGTTATTTTTAAAAGACAATAATATATATACCAGCAATAATATAGTTACAAATTCATGAAACCCAATACGCATCTCAATGAATTTATAATGCGAGCACAAAGCACGAGCTGTTATTGACATGGAAAGGGGACATTTATACGCCTTTTTTAAATTGTAAACATGAAGCATATCTCGGGGGGGGGGGGATATCTCGTAAAAGAAATGAGAGCACGATGCGTTAATTTAATATTTTGGATATATTTACCAGAGTTACAATTCTATATATTTCTTTTTCTTTGTTATTTCTTTCGACAAACTGTAATTGAAGTATTGAAGAGTATACAGGCTGTTATGCCTGCTGATCATGATAGAATGTGGATTATTTTGCTGATTCATTAGATCTTAACATGTGTTCTTTAAATTGGGTAATTTGGGTACATGTTAGAAACACAGGCATTGTGCATTCAGATGCACATTGTGGAAATGAGATTTAGTATTCCTTGCAGCTAAGAAAGGTTTTGAAAATGACACTAGTCTCAATTACATGTATACTGTGTCCATAGTTGCGAGTGTGTGAAAATGAAGGTGTTTGCAGTCATTAAAGTGTAGTTTTGGTTGGAAAACGTTAATAAAACTGTCGAGAACGTACAGTCTTCATGATTTCATTTATCTCATGTTCTGATCAGTAAATCAAATAAAAAATTATAATGACAAGAACTTGTTAAGTTTATCCTTCTATTTCAATCCCATGAATAAACAGAAGTCGCGATATTCAGAAATAATAAGTCATACACCTCCTTTTTTTCCTCAAGCTCTCACTTACTCCCCCTCTTTCTCTCTCTTTCCCTCCATAACCCTTTTCACAATCATTTTTGTTTGATTTCCGCATAAGCAAAACGACGACGACAATGATAATGATGGTGATGATGAAGATGCTGATAATGATGCTGATGATGATAATGGTGGTACAATGATAATAATAATAATAAGTACATGAACACACGTTTTCTTTTCATATAGTTCATTCTTGGAAAATACATAGGCGGCCATATACACATGAAGGTATATCATTTATAGAAGAAAATATTGTTTGATTGATTTTTTTTATTTTTTGAAACTACGTGTAAAATTATATCCCCCATCAACAACAAATTGTTACTTACATTATAACATCATAATGAATATAATATCATAATGAATATAATTCGACTATTGGCGGACCATATTTAGATTTAGATTAAGATTTATTCATTTTCCGTTCACAAAGCACAACAAAATCAAAGTAACAATACATAGTCAAATTTAAAGTACAATATCAATCGGTATAATGCATAAGAATTAGAACGTATAAACAATGAGAACTAATGCGAACTAAAGTAACCTTGACTAATAACTATATAAAACAGAACATATGGATTTTATTTTTGGATTATTTAAAAAAATTTAATTATCCTTTTTCTATCAGTGAAGAAAACAATCATGATCAACATAAAACAAAAAAGCAACTCACTATTATATACAGTATTATCATAATATAAAAACCTACGGTGTGTATGACATGATGTGGATGTGGAGACCAGACTGAGAGCACTGTGTGAACGAGAGGATATGGAAACCAGAGTGGAGGGGTGTGCCGAGAAGGTGACACGACATGTAGCCTTTCACAAGTTGGTATTTTCTTGAATATTAATGTTTACTTACTGAATGTCTTGGTCATGTTTGTATGGCACAAAATTTGCCGACAGTAAACATTTTGCGTGACTACAGTACAGGTTTTCGACAAAATAAGGTGGGGTATACCGTTGAATTTCACCTGGAGCAAATGTCTCCACTTCGAAGCATATTTCGCCAGTCTGAGCGATTTTGACGCTAAGAATGGGGTATGTCTAATTTGTTTCTACTGTTATAACATGGAGCTATATGGTTATAATAATTACATGAAAACGCGTTTTTTTTTTTCATTTTAATCGCCAGGCACGTAATAAAACTTACACAAATGCTTCCCCCCCCCCCAACTGCGTAGCCAGGATTTTATTTTGGAGGGGGCGGTACATGCACGCGAAGCATGCCAACACTTACAGAGCGCGCGAAGCGCGCTCCCTAGGGGGTGGGTGCAGGGAGGGGGAGATTCCGCCTCCCGCGCGAAGCGCGAAGCTTTTGGTGTTTCATGAATTAAAATGAAAAGGAGCCGTCTCTCTTGTCTCTAGTACCTATATCAGCTAGCTCCAATTCAGTTGACTATATTTTGATTTTGAACCTTTTTTTCAAAAGTGATTGTGAACGCACAAAAAAGGGATAAAATGGAAGAAATTAGAATAATAATTACCCCGCGCGAGGCGCGGAAGCTAAAGCATTTTATCAAGTTTTTTTCCAAATAAAAAAGGGTCCCAAGATAAGGGTTCTCTAAGTTAAAATGAATGCGTCCCTTAGAAAGATCAGATTTGATTACAAACAATTATATCTTTAACTCGCAAAACAGAGGAGGAGAAGGGTATATGCCGGGAGGAAGATAATCCTCCCCGCCCTGAGCAATGAAACTGAAATTTCAAAGGGCGGACGTTTCACCAAATGCAGATATCTCTAATACCTCATCGGCTCTAATTCAATTGATTTTCTAAGATTATTGAACTTCATTACGAGGAAAATAGTGCGCAAAAAGTTGAAACTTCTGTGATTTATTTAAATTATATATAAAAAAGATGATTTCTTTGACTATTATCCTGAAGCGCTTCATTTTGAATGATAAAGAAACTTAGGTGTCATTAAAAATTTCAAACTGAGGGCGCAAAACAGAACAGGAGATGAATGTGCAGGGAAATGAAGTTTAATAGAATTTGATAAAAAAATATTGTACTTTTTTTTATTTAATACGACACGAATTGTATACTTTCCTCTTTTTAAATAGGTACCTGTTTGCCCCCAAATTATGGTTGTTTAGTAATGAGCTGAAAAGCGGGAGAAGTTGCCTATATGGAGGTGACGGCAGAAATTGATATAAAGATTTTACCCGCCCGGAGTCGACCCGACCAGAAGTTGCCCGATCAATAAAAAAAAAGATAACTTCATATACTTCAGACTAACCTTACTCTAATTCCATGGAGCTATAAAACATGTCTAATTCCACGCCCTAATGTATACATTTGAACTTTAACTGGCAAAAAACACACATAGCTGAGGTGTAAAAACAGGGTTATAGAAAGGGTGAGGGGATACAAAGGAGAACTGCAATATTGTCATCTAACCGCGCGCAGCGCGGAAGCAAAATTCATATAAATTTAGAGCAAGAGTGAAAGAGTTTCTCTTTTGAGAAAAAATAAAGAATAAAAAGAAAAACCCACAAAGCTACCTTTTTTCCCTTTCCTCCCTTCGCTTTTCCTTTTCTCCTCTCTTTTTTCCCTTCGTTTTTTTTCTTTTTGGGGACGTTTTTTTTTTTTTTTTTTTTTTTTTTTTTGGGGGGGGCGACCGCCCCCAACGCCCCCCTGGCTACGCGCCTGCCCCCCCCCCCACCATGAATAAGCATTAAGAATATCTATCCCTCCTTTGTGTTTACCCCTTTTTTTCTATTTCTTTCTATATGCATGTATCAGGGGCCGCGGAGCCGGGGGGCTTTAGCCCCCCAATTTTCCAAAGCCGTGTACAAAAAACGTAAGAATGACCATATGATTGTGATTTTTAGCATGGACAGCCCCCACTTTTGACTCAGCCCTCACTTTGAAAACCGTTCCGCGGCCCCTGTGTATGACATTTAATATATCATGCAAGCATAGTTTAAGTTTACTTTGTAAATTCATGGAGCTATGCTCCACGGTAAATTGACGCCTTCAGCCTGTGCTAAAATTGTTATGCGTATGAAAGTACGAATAAAAAAATAAATAAATAATTGTCGCATTATCGGAGCAATTTACGGCGGAGCAGATGTCGGCGGAGCAATTATCGGCGGAGCAATTGTCGTATAATCGGAGCAGATGTCGGCGGAGCAAATATCGGCGGAGCAATTGTCGCGGAGCAATTTTCGGCGGAGCAAATATCGGCGGAGCAATTGTCGTATAATCGGAGCAGATGTCGGCGGAGCAATTATCGGCGGAGCAATTGTCGGCGGAGCAATTTACGGCGGAGCAGATGTCGGCGGAGCAGATGTCGGCGGAGCAAATATCGGCGGAGCAAATATCGGCGGAGCAAGTGTCGACGGAGCACATATCGGCGGAGCAAGTGTCGACGGAGCAACTGTCGGCGGAGCAACTGTCCGGAGCAGTTGTCGGCGGAGCAGTTGTCGTATTTTGCGTAGCAATTGTCGGCGGAGCAAATGTCGGCGGAGCAATTGTCATGGAACCGATGAGACAGTCGATGAGTATTGTACTCGACTGCGTGTCTTGGCAGCACATCATGTGCATTTGATGAACACACCGAATCGTGGATAAATGTACGTCAAGTTAACTTAGAAGGAAGCTACTCAGGACAGATGACCTGAAACTAGATGACTTGCTTTCAATAGCGAGGGCTACTGAATCTGCAGACCGGCAGGCTGGAGTGATGGAGGCCTCAGGAGGAACTTCGGAGTCTGTGTGTGTAGTTAAAGGAGGAAATGCAAGACAGCCTCATTGCAGTGTCAGGCAAGTGAGGCAACCGCAATCATCAGAATGTGAACAATCATGACGATATATGCGGAAACTGTGGTATATTGGGACATCGACCAGGAGATCGAGGATGCCCCTCCCAAAATCGTGAGAGGCTACTGAATCTGCAGACCGGCAGGCTGGAGTGATGGACGCCTCAGGAGGAACTTCGGAGTCTGTGTGTGTAGTTAAAGGAGGAAATGCAAGACAGCCTCATTGCAGTGTCAGGCAAGTGAGGCAACCGCAATCATCAGAATGTGAACAATCGTGACGATATATGCGGAAACTGTGGTATATTGGGACATCGACCAGGAGATCGAGGATGCCCCTCCCAAAATCGTGAGAGTCTTGTTTGCAAACGGGTAGGTCATTTTGCACGAGTTTGCCGTTTGAAAATGAGGTCTGGTGGTTTGAGCTCGAGACAAGCTCCTATCAACCATGTCAACAACGACAAATTTGCTGGGATTGAGGACGGTGCAAACTTGGCAGCGAAGACGAGTGACAATTTGAATGAGACCTTCAACTCAGATGATGACAGTGTAATGTTCAGCGTGAGGGAGGAGGGGAATGCCCTTCCTAAAAGATCAATTATGGTGAACAATGCAAAGATCGACACCCTTGTTGATTCGGGATCGTCAGTCGACATCATTGATGAGCGTACTTTTCGCTGTATGAGAGGCCGGTGCTCACCACTCCGGTTGACCCCCAGTCGCGTGAGAGTATATGCATATGGAAGTCGCAGCCCACTTCCGCTCCTAGGACAATTCTTAGCTAGAGTGTCGACAGCGTCATCGTCGACCACGAATCGATTTGTGGTAGTGAGAGGCAACAGTGGATGCGCACTCAGTCGGAAGACATCAACAGAGCTGGGACTGATACCCTTAGCGGGAGGTGCTCATTGCAGACACAGGAGCAACGCGTTGATAAGGTGGACAATAAAGACATGGACCGTTGTCCAACGAAGAAGGAATAGGAGGAGAAACGTTCAGAGGAGCAATGTTCAGCTCTAAATATATTGTAACGTTGAGAAATATGGACTGATAACTTGGTTACGGAACTGGATTGATTATGACCTACGGAACAGAACTGTGAAACTTTGTATATAGTGTAGTAATTAAAGCAGAGAAAAAGAAGAAGAACTGAGAACAATTTCTTTTGACTTAAATACAATAATTCCATTAATAGCTAAGTTCACATGTGACTTGTTCAAGTAAATTAGAAAAGTTATATGCATGTCGAAAATTTTACAATTGTTGTTATTGCCTTCAAATATTACAATACCTCAAGGAATATATCTTTATTTGTTAATGAGTTCCAGTGATCGAACTTTGTGAGGATCTTTTGTTGGTACAAGTTTAATTCCAAACAAGGGAGGGATATTGTGTTCATACACACAATTCATTATTCATCAAACCATCCTCTCATTCTGTCATTCTATCATGCTATTAATTCATGCCTCATTATCTCAACTACTGTTTCCATCATCATGTTTCCACCCTAGACCAGTTGTGTAAATATTGACCATGCTGTATTACCCCCACCATGAACAACCCCTTGTTCAACTCCATCTGTTTATACTTTCCTTAACACTTTGCCTTCCTCAGAATATTATGTAACTATGTACATTGAATTATATATTGTAGTTTAGTATAGAGAATAAAGGCAGTTGTGAATGTAACTCCAAGCCAAGCAGACATGCCTAGTTATTGAGTAGAGATCGAGACCGGGTATGAGTTCAAGTGTGTATTAGAGTTAGTATACACAAAAGGTGTAGTCTTAACAAGATGCAGTTGAATGCCAGTAAAACCAAAGCAATGAGAATTGCTCCTCGTAAAAAGAATGTTGGTAACACTGACTGGAATACTCCCCAGGTGCGGGAATGACTGATTGAATCCGATGACCGGGGTAATAATACATCTGTAAAGCGCTTAGACACGTCGTTCCGATGTATTAAGCGCTATATAAAAAACGGATTATTATTAGTACATGATAGATGATGAGGTAATTGAACAGGTCAGTTGTATCAAGTACTTAGGGGTATTTCTCAATTCCCAGTTGAATTGGGATGACCATGTAAATCATGTTGTTTCAAGGTGTAACCGTATGCTCGGGCTCCTAACCCGTATGTCGGCTGGCCTCTCTTCACGAGCGCTTCTCACATTATACATTGCAAGTCACTTGTGCTGCCCAGGCGCGGATCCATGGGGGGGCCGAGGGGGCCTTGCCCCCCCCCCCCCCCCTCGGCTAAAAAAAAAAGAAGAGAGGGAAAGAAAGAGAAAAAAGAGGGGAAAGAAAAGAAGAAAAAGAAGAAAGGAAGAGGGGGAAGAAAAAAGAGAGAGGAAAAGAAAAGAGGAAAGGAGAGAGGGAGAGGGGAAAATGAAAAGGAGAGAGAGGAAGAGGAAAGAAAGAAGAGGGAAAAAAGAGAGAAGGGGGAAGAAAAGAAGAAAAGGGGAAAGGAAGAGAAGAAAAGGGAGGGGGGAGAGGGGGAAAAAAGAGAAAGAGGGGAAAGAAAAGAAGAAAAAAGAAGAGGGGAAAGAAAAGAAGAAAAAAAGGAGAAGAGGGGAAAGAAAGAGAAAAAAGAGGAAGAGAGGGAAGGAAGAGAAGAAAAGGGAGGGGGAGGGGGAGAAAAAAAGAGGAAGAGGGGCAAGAAGAGAGGGAAAAGAGAGAGGAAGAGGGGAAAAGGAAAAGGAGAAAGAGAAAGAGGGAAGAAAGAAGATAAGAAAAAAGAGAGAGAAGGGGGGGGGGGAAGGACGAGAAGAAAAAAGAGGAAGAGGAGGAAAGAAAATGATGTTCGAACCAAAGGGCACCGAAATGATGTTCGAAGGAATGTCAAAATGATGTTCGAACTGGGGGCCGAAATGCCGAATTGATGTTCGAACAGGGGGGGGGGGCGAATTGATGTTGGAACTAGGGGGCGCCAAATTGATACTCGAGCTAGGGGGGCGAAATGATATTCGAACTAGGAGGGCGCCGAAATGATGTTCGCAGGGATGTTAAAATGATGTTCGAACTGGGGGCGCCAGATTGATACTCGAACTAGGGGGGGGGGATGGGGCCGAATCGATGTTCGAACTAGGGGGGCGCCAAATTGATACTCGAACTAGGGGGCTCAGAATTGATGTTCGAACTGGGGGCGCCAAATTGATACTCGAACTAGGGGGGGGGGTGGCGAATCGATGTTCGAGCTAGGGGGGCGCCAAATTGATACTCGAGCTAGGGGGGGCGACGAACTAGGGAAGCAAAATTGAGTTCGAAGGGATGCCAAAATGATGTTCGAACTGGGGGTCGAATTGATGTTCGAACGGGGGGGGGGGCCGAATTGATGATCGACCTACATGTAGGGGCGCCGAATTGATACTCGAACTAGGGGGGGCGCCGAATTGATGTTCGAACTAGGGGCACCACATTGATGTTTGAACTAGGGGGCGCCGAATCGATATTCGAACTAGGGGCGCCAATTTGATGTTCCAACTGGGGGCGCCAAATTGATGTTCGACCTAGGGAGGCCAAATAGATGTTCGACGTAGGGGGGGGGGGGTGCGCCGAATTAATGTTCGACGTAGGGGCGCAAAATTTATGTTCGACATCGGGAGGCGCCGATTAAAGTTCGAACTAGGGGCACCAATTTGATGTTCGAACGAGGGGGGGCGCCAAATTGATGGATGTTAGAAGTAGGCGGCGCCAAAATGACGTTCGAACTATGGGGCGCCGAATTGATGTTTGAACAAGGGGGAGGGGGCGAATTAATTTTCGAACTAAATGGGGGCGCCAAATTGATGTTTGAACTGGGAGGGGCGCCAAATTGATGTTCGAACTAGGGGAGCGCTAATTTGATGTTTGACCATAAGGCGACAAATACATATTTCAGAAGGGGGAGGGCACAGTGATATTTCACATGGCGCCAAATTCATGTTCAACCGAGGGCGCCAAATTGACCTTGAACTTAGGGGGCTCCATGCAATTTCATGTTCGACCGGGGGCGCAACATTGCTCGTATTGCCTGTTTATAGTGAAATTTATTTCCTTCCCAAAAAGGTTAAATTAATGCGGCTGAATTAAAATATCCCGTTTTTACGATAATAGACAAAAATCAATGTGCTCGAGTTTGAAGTTTGTTTGGCAAAATAGGTATCCTGTTCAGGGTCAGAAAAGGGGTTAATATCAAATTCAGCTGGCGCTACGCGCTCTCAATATTTGATTAGTGAGGTGTGTATCCTCTCCATCGATCACACGTACATAAGTCCTTAGAACAGGGATTCTCAAATGGTGGCGCGCGCGCCACTTGTGGCGCACCGAGCCTTGCGGAGTGGCGCTTGGGAGCAGGTTTAGGAAATTGGCAAAGCCGATCTCCTAATATTTATATAAAAGTTAGGTCCTACCTTAATTCTTGCTCGCCAGAGGGTAGAATGGGGTCCAGCCGCTCAGATAAATTGCACAAATCCGTGAATAGAAATATTTACACGTAACAATTTCAAATAGAGTAGAAGAGATAGATGTCACAATATGTCTTGCGAAGTAATGAGCTCATTAAATATGCAGAGTGAATCTAGACTTCGAAGGAGTGGAAGTGACGGTAAGAAGTAAGAATGGAAAATGTAGAGAAATAGGTATACATTGATCCTCCACAAGATTTGAGTCGATCCTCACTAGCAGCTGGATGAGATGGTCAGCAGGAGTGGTCAGGACGAAGGCAGAGAGTAGAGTGATGATGTGGTAGAGAAAACAAGTTGTTTTTACCAACATCAGAAAAGATGAGACAAAGAAATAAGCGCCAAAAAGGGAGGCAAAACAAAGTTGAAAAGAACAAAGAAGAGAGAAGCAGACTGTGAGAAAAGCAAACATGCAAGCATCTTGTAGTGATGTTGTATACCTGCAAGTTCATTGTAATAAACAAGGAACAATGAAAGGATGTTTGCTCCAAGTCTAGGACAAAAGAAAGGTTGTTTCTCAATATAAGAATGTGTTTGCCAAGTAGATTTGGACAGAAAATGAGTTGGCTTGCTCTGTGAATGTACAGTATTGTAGTACATACACATGGCGTGAACAAGTGAGAATATATGAAATTGGAAATAAAAGAAAGAATTTATATACATATACAGAATGTTGAAATATAAATGAAAATATATACAAGGAAAGAATATATAGATGTAGTCATGTAGATATATAAAAAGATATAGTCAAGTCACTACAGTAGCTCCCCCCTAGATTTGTACCGAATAGAAATGTAGTAACAAATCGACAAGGGAAAGTAAAAAGGGAACTTGGCTATATAAAACAAGAAAATAAAAGGAGTGGAAACATCAGTGAATTTTGAGAAATGTTTCAACCGTCTCCGAAAAATTGAACGTACTTGGCAGGAAACCTGACATGGCGACCAGAACGGGTCTTACGAATTTCGGGAGGCATATGCTCGTCATCAGGATCCCTTGCCAAGTCCGTGGATTTGGATTGTTGATGAACTTGGTCAGGTGGATCTTGATGATGAAATGAAGGAGTGGTAGCATCCTGCTCGATGAAAGCCGGTATCAGTCTGTCGACACTGACATTTTCATGTTTACCATTATAATCTATGGTAAAATACTTGTCAGTGCGACGGATAACTCGGAAGGGTCCTCTGTATGGAGGCTGCAGTGGCTTTGTAACAGCATCATCTCTTAGAAAGATATGAGATGAAGAATGCAGTTCAGGATGTACATGTGTTCGAGTGTGCTGCTTTCGAGTAGGAGTGGGATGTAATTCCTGCATCATTCTCTTTAGTCTGTGGGCATAGTTAGATGGGTCATCGGCGGCATCAACTTGTGAAGGAGCTACAAATTGTGCAGGTAGAGTGACAGTAGTCCCAAACACAAGTTCTGCTGCAGAGCATCCAATGTCCGCCTTGATTGCTGTGCGTATACCTAGCAAGACTAAAGGGAGTGACTCAGTCCAACGGACCTTGTTATGAGCTTTGAGAGAGGCTTTAAGTTGGCGATGAAAACGCTCCACTAAACCATTTGCGGCAGGATGGTATGCTGTTGTGCGGATGCGTTTAGTGCCAAGGAGGTTGGTGAGTGAAAGGAAAAGTGCTGACTCAAATTGCCTACCTCTGTCAGTTGTGAGAGTAGTAGGTGCACCAAACACTGCTACCCATCTGGCCACAAATGCTCGTGCTACCGTCTCCGCAGTGATGTCGGGGATAGGGATAGCTTCTGGCCATCTGGTGTAGCGATCAACACAAGTAAGAAGGTAATTGTTACCCTCTGATGAAGGAAGCGGGCCTACGAGGTCAATGTGCACATGAGAGAAGCGTTCATCAGGTGAAGTGAAAGTACCAAGTGGTGCTTTGGTGTGCCGATGTACTTTACACTTTTGACACTCGAGGCATGTTTTGGCCCATTTTCTGACATCAGCGTTGATGCTAGGCCAAACAAAGCGCTCTGTAATGAGCTTTTGAGTAGCTCTGATTCCTGGATGAGAAAGTCCATGAAGGGAATCAAAGAGAGCTCTTCTATGTTTGACTGGTACCAAAGGCCTGGCAGTACCAGTTGATATATCGCACAGAATGGTAGTGGTAGAACCTGGGAGAGCAATTGACTTGAGTTGAAGTGAGGAGTCTTTCACCTCAGTTTCATCTTCCTGATCTTTTGCGATGGCCGCAAAGTCTATGATTGAGGAAGAATCAACTCTGTCAATATACAGACGAGAGAGGGCGTCTGCTGCTGTGTTCTCCTTACCTGAAATGTGCTGTATATCAGAAGTGAACTGAGAAATGAAATCGAGTTGTCGGATTTCACGTGGCGAATGCCTATCCGGTTTCGATTTGAGTGCATGGGTAAGAGGTTTGTGGTCAGTGTAGATAGTAAATGACCTACCTTCAAGAAGATGGCGAAAGTGCTTGATACCCAGATATGCTGCAAGCAACTCCCTACCGAATGTGCTGTATTTGGTTTCAGCTGGTTGTAACCTCTTAGAGAAGAAAGCCAGAGGTTGCCAAACTCCATCCACTTGTTGTTGGATGGCTCCCCCAACTCCTACGTCAGATGCGTCGACTAGTAGGCACAAGGGAACATCAGTGCGAGGGTGCACAAGAACAGTAGAGTTAGCCAATTTATCTTTAGCATGATTGAAAGCAAGAAGCTCTTTCTCTCCAAGATCAATTGGCATGTTCTTTTTTGTTCTGTTTTTCAACAGATCAGTCAGTGGTTGCAACACCTCTGCACAACGAGGAATGAATCGCCTGTAGAAGTTGATCAATCCCAGGAATTCTCGAAGCTTGGTAAGTGAAGTAGGGGCAGGAAAATCACGGATGATTTTCACTTTGTCGCTAAGAGGGCGGATTCCGGTGTTGTCCACCGTATGTCCGAGAAAAGATAGCGATGAAGCGCCAACTGACATTTCGAGGGATTGACAATGATGCCATACTCCTGCAGGCGATCGAATAGCAGACATAGGTGTGTCTCATGTTCATCCTTAGAGGAACTGGCTACCAGTATATCATCCAGATAAACATAGACAAATGGGAGGCCGCGAATGACGGTGTCCATCAATCGCTGGAATGTTTGCGCTGCATTCCTAAGGCCGAATGGCATTCGAACGAATTCGAATAAGCCGAATGGAGTGGTTACGGCAGTCTTGTGAATGTCGCTAGGCTCGACTGGGATTTGATGATATGCCCTAACGAGATCAATTTTAGAAAAAATATGTTTTCTGTAGTGCACCAATGGTTAAAGGCCGTAAGGTAAGATTATTGATGTGTGTAAATCATATAGGTACTAATAGATACTTAAAAAGTAAAACCTTGCACAAAATTAAACTACCTCATGATATGGTTCATATTTTCAAAGACAATGACTATGTGTTCCATATTATTGGTGTAATAAATGCCTATTGCATGTTAAAAGAACCTCAATATTTATCCATTTGGAAACCATAATTATATATGGATTAACCTAAACATATGTAAAAGATCGACCCTTGGAAAGAATTCCACAATATCAACATTTAGCAAGAGGTAACTCTGTAGAAGAACGCGAGCTGAAAATATTGGAAATTCAGACCTGAAGAGGAGCATGCTACGGCTTGTTTGTAGGAATTCACTAAGACCATACGTATTTCACTAACCAAACGATGCGAGCGCGAAGCGCGAGCTGAAATTTTTTTATATTCAGATCAGAAAAAGGGACATTTTGAGGACTGATTTTAGGAATTCATGAAGAGCAGACATATCTCACTAATCCTTTAATGCGAACGTAAGCACGGACAGGAAATGTTTTATATTAAGACCTTAAAATGGGGCTATCACTTTAAGTAGTCATGAAAAAGAAGCATATATATGTCACCAAATAAAAAAATAATACGTGCGAGAAAATATATTTGGTGTATATTGACTTAATTTTACAACGTCACGTCTCTCAAATATACTTGAAAACTATAGTATTCCGAAAAAAATATTTGATCTATTCCAACTAGTTATACAGACAATGCGAGTACCAGGAACAATGAAGCAAATTATGTTTCATACAGTTATTAAAAAAAGTTTTTTTTAATGTAATTTACAGTAACATAACATAATTATGATATAATATAATATAATATAACATTATAATGAACAATAATTTCTTCTTTCCCACTACGTTTACTTTTCCTTTCTCCCTCTTATTCTCCTTTTCCCCGTTTTTTTTTTTTTTTTTTTTTTTTTTGGCCAGCCGATGGGGGGGGGCACGTGCCCCCCATGTCCCCCCCCCCGTAGTTACGCCACTGAGTGCTTGGATACCACTTATCCCTTGCTAACATTAGTCGTTTGCTTGAAAGCCAACACGCTTTGCCTTGGTTTACCCATCCCTTCCGTAGCCTGCAATGAAGATCATATTAGTTCTCCATGCCGTTCCCAAACCGAATGCCACGCGGGCAGGAGTTGATTATGACCAGGGGTGGTATTCTGAAAACGTTCTTATCTTTGTTCTTATCTTTGTTCTTATCTCAATGAGATAAGAAGACGCTAAAATCATTGCAAATCGGTATTCTGAAAATCTTCTTAAGGACGTTCCACAGTTAAAGTGAAATCCATGTCATTTTCACCAAACTTTGCACATAGATACTTTAGAACCGTAATATTCGAAATTCGCAAAAATTAACATAGGTCCATGTGCTTGATTTTTTGCTATAGAGCTTCAAAGTTCACCTAAATTGATGTTCTTAAGAATTGCGCATTCGAAAGAATTTGGCATTTTTAGACCGCCCAAGATTACTACAATGAGTTTAATCCTCTATTACTCAGTCAAAATACATGAAAAAGTCATCAAATTTCGCAAGAGAGTTGATAATTTTATCGTTCGAATGAAGAATCTATTTATAGTGCTATTTGTTTGTAATTTTAAGTTTAACAGCACTGTCAGTTCTTAAAAATGGCGTAAAAGATAACAAAATCCCAATCTAAAAAATGTAAAATTTCAGTAACAAACTACAAACGTACAATAAATGCTGCACTTTTTTCAAAATCCATGTCATTTTCACCAAAATTTGCAGAGTTGTAGAGGAAGGTATGCCTAAGAGGTACAAATATTAAAGAATAGGGGTTCATGTGCTTGTTTTTAAACTATCAGCATTTTCATTAGAGCAAATGTGCTTTTTAAAACACCAAAAATGCGCCGAATGCTCAGTATCTATGTGAAGAAAAATCAAAACCACTCTACCATTTATTCAAACTCGGGGTAATATTCGTGATGCTTGGCAGTACTGCAGAGTAAAGTATTTTGAAATTGTAGAGAATATTTTTTTGAATGGTCCATGGACATGATGGAATAACTTCATTTTTTAGCTTCATGAAATAACGCATCGGATCTGCAGTTAAAGTGCAGAAGATGAGAAAAATCAGCTCATACCCGCAGCTAATTAATCGGTGACCCGACAATTGCTCCGCCGACATCTGCTCCGCCGACAATTGCTACGCAAAATAAGACAGTTGCTCCGCCGACAATTGCTCCGCCGACAGTTGCTCCGTCGACACTTGCTCCGCCGATATGTGCTCCGTCGACACTTGCTCCGCCGATATTTGCTCCGCCGATATGTGCTCCGTCGACACTTGCTCCGCCGATATTTGCTCCGCCGATATTTGCTCCGCCGACATGTGCTCCGCCGACATCTGCTCCGCCGAAAATTGCTCCGCCGACAATTGCTCCGCCGATAATTGCTCCGCCGACAACTGCTCCGATTATACGACAATTGCTCCGCGACAATTGCTCCGCCGATATTTGCTCCGCCGAAAATTGCTCCGATTATACGACAATTGCTCCGCGACAATTGCTCCGCCGATATTTGCTCCGCCGACATCTGCTCCGATTATACGACAATTGCATGAACATCTTATTTCTCCAAGTTGGTCTATGTTAAATGATAAGAAATTCATCCTGATACAAATTGTTTTGTCGTTGTTTTGTTCTTGTTATTCGTTAATGTTTTATTTATTTCATTCTCCCCCTATCATCACAGCTTTCTGCTTAAAAAACAAAACAAATTGTTCTCCCTGCCGCTGCCACTTGACAAATTGTAACGGAGAAGGGGAATGACACACTCCCCACTGAAATTGTGAATCTGGATTTTTGTTCATATATTATTATCATTGGTTTCACTCCGGTCTTGAGCGGGGAGAGAATTTGGGGGGGGGGGTGCTGGACACAATATCTCTTCTGCTTTCCAGCAACTTATACACCATACATTCGCGCGGGCTCTCTCTCTCTCTCTCTTTCTCGTTTTGTTCTTTCACGTTGTTTATTTTTATTGGTGACCGCTTGATTTATTGTATATTTATCAGTATTATAATTATTAATATTTGTATCAATAATTTTTATTTACGTCTTCGGCCTTATCTACCCTTGCACTTTTTTTCCTTCAATTTGTTTCAAACGAAAGTATGATCATCACTATTACTCAGTCAAAATACATGAAAAAGTCATCAAATTTCGCAAGAGAGTTGATAATTTTATCGTTCGAATGAAGAATCTATTTATAGTGCTATTTGTTTGTAATTTTAAGTTTAACAGCACTGTCAGTTCTTAAAAATGACGTAAAAGATAACAAAATCCCAATCTAAAAAATGTAAAATTTCAGTAACAAACTACAAACGTACAATAAATGCTGCACTTTATTCAAAATCCATGTCATTTTCACCAAAATTTGCAGAGTTGTAGAGGAAGGTATGCCTAAGAGGTACAAATATTAAAGAATAGGGGTTCATGTGCTTGTTTTTAAACTATCAGCATTTTCATTAGAGCAAATGTGCTTTTTAAAACACCAAAAATGCGCCGAATGCTCAGTATCTATGTGAAGAAAAATCAAAACCACTCTACCATTTATTCAAACTCGGGGTAATATTCGTGATGCTTGGCAGTACTGCAGAGTAAAGTATTTTGAAATTGTAGAGAATATTTTTTTGAATGGTCCATGGACATGATGGAATAACTTCATTTTTTAGCTTCATGAAATAACGCATCGGATCTGCAGTTAAAGTGCAGAAGATGAGAAAAATCAGCTCATACCCGCAGCTAATTAATCGGTGACCCGACAATTGCTCCGCCGACATCTGCTCCGCCGACAATTGCTACGCAAAATAAGACAGTTGCTCCGCCGACAATTGCTCCGCCGACAGTTGCTCCGTCGACACTTGCTCCGCCGATATGTGCTCCGTCGACACTTGCTCCGCCGATATTTGCTCCGCCGATATGTGCTCCGTCGACACTTGCTCCGCCGATATTTGCTCCGCCGATATTTGCTCCGCCGACATGTGCTCCGCCGACATCTGCTCCGCCGAAAATTGCTCCGCCGACAATTGCTCCGCCGATAATTGCTCCGCCGACAACTGCTCCGATTATACGACAATTGCTCCGCGACAATTGCTCCGCCGATATTTGCTCCGCCGAAAATTGCTCCGATTATACGACAATTGCTCCGCGACAATTGCTCCGCCGATATTTGCTCCGCCGACATCTGCTCCGATTATACGACAATTGCATGAACATCTTATTTCTCCAAGTTGGTCTATGTTAAATGATAAGAAATTCATCCTGATACAAATTGTTTTGTCGTTGTTTTGTTCTTGTTATTCGTTAATGTTTTATTTATTTCATTCCCCCCCTATCATCACAGCTTTCTGCTTAAAAAACAAAACAAATTGTTCTCCCTGCCGCTGCCACTTGACAAATTGTAACGGAGAAGGGGAATGACACACTCCCCACTGAAATTGTGAATCTGGATTTTTGTTCATATATTATTATCATTGGTTTCACTCCGGTCTTGAGCGGGGAGAGAATTTGGGGGGGGGGGTGCTGGACACAATATCTCTTCTGCTTTCCAGCAACTTATACACCATACATTCGCGCGGGCTCTCTCTCTCTCTCTCTTTCTCGTTTTGTTCTTTCACGTTGTTTATTTTTATTGGTGACCGCTTGATTTATTGTATATTTATCAGTATTATAATTATTAATATTTGTATCAATAATTTTTATTTACGTCTTCGGCCTTATCTACCCTTGCACTTTTTTTCCTTCAATTTGTTTCAAACGAAAGTATGATCATCACTGGCGTACAGATGGGGGAGGGGCGTGCTAGGGGTCACGGATCCCCCCATTCTCCCTACCAATAAAAAAAAAAGAATAAAGGAAAGGAAAATAAATGTCATCCTTGTCTCGCCCCCTCCATTTTTTGTTGTTGGCTCATTACGCTACTGGTGAGTTACTATAAAACTAGACTTCGGTTGTATTTTTGTTCTATTCTGTGCAAAGCGACAATATAAATATATTATAATAAATGAATATATGTATGTATCTCTCTCATTACGTCTAAACAAATAATGTTATTTTTAAAAGACAATAATATATATACCAGCAATAATATAGTTACAAATTCATGAAACCCAATACGCATCTCAATGAATTTATAATGCGAGCACAAAGCACGAGCTGTTATTGACATGGAAAGGGGACATTTATACGCCTTTTTTAAATTGTAAACATGAAGCATATCTCGGGGGGGGGGGATATCTCGTAAAAGAAATGAGAGCACGATGCGTTAATTTAATATTTTGGATATATTTACCAGAGTTACAATTCTATATATTTCTTTTTCTTTGTTATTTCTTTCGACAAACTGTAATTGAAGTATTGAAGAGTATACAGGCTGTTATGCCTGCTGATCATGATAGAATGTGGATTATTTTGCTGATTCATTAGATCTTAACATGTGTTCTTTAAATTGGGTAATTTGGGTACATGTTAGAAACACAGGCATTGTGCATTCAGATGCACATTGTGGAAATGAGATTTAGTATTCCTTGCAGCTAAGAAAGGTTTTGAAAATGACACTAGTCTCAATTACATGTATACTGTGTCCATAGTTGCGAGTGTGTGAAAATGAAGGTGTTTGCAGTCATTAAAGTGTAGTTTTGGTTGGAAAACGTTAATAAAACTGTCGAGAACGTACAGTCTTCATGATTTCATTTATCTCATGTTCTGATCAGTAAATCAAATAAAAAATTATAATGACAAGAACTTGTTAAGTTTATCCTTCTATTTCAATCCCATGAATAAACAGAAGTCGCGATATTCAGAAATAATAAGTCATACACCTCCTTTTTTTCCTCAAGCTCTCACTTACTCCCCCTCTTTCTCTCTCTTTCCCTCCATAACCCTTTTCACAATCATTTTTGTTTGATTTCCGCATAAGCAAAACGACGACGACAATGATAATGATGGTGATGATGAAGATGCTGATAATGATGCTGATGATGATAATGGTGGTACAATGATAATAATAATAATAAGTACATGAACACACGTTTTCTTTTCATATAGTTCATTCTTGGAAAATACATAGGCGGCCATATACACATGAAGGTATATCATTTATAGAAGAAAATATTGTTTGATTGATTTTTTTTATTTTTTGAAACTACGTGTAAAATTATATCCCCCATCAACAACAAATTGTTACTTACATTATAACATCATAATGAATATAATATCATAATGAATATAATTCGACTATTGGCGGACCATATTTAGATTTAGATTAAGATTTATTCATTTTCCGTTCACAAAGCACAACAAAATCAAAGTAACAATACATAGTCAAATTTAAAGTACAATATCAATCGGTATAATGCATAAGAATTAGAACGTATAAACAATGAGAACTAATGCGAACTAAAGTAACCTTGACTAATAACTATATAAAACAGAACATATGGATTTTATTTTTGGATTATTTAAAAAAATTTAATTATCCTTTTTCTATCAGTGAAGAAAACAATCATGATCAACATAAAACAAAAAAGCAACTCACTATTATATACAGTATTATCATAATCTAAAAACCTACGGTGTGTATGACATGATGTGGATGTGGAGACCAGACTGAGAGCACTGTGTGAACGAGAGGATATGGAAACCAGAGTGGAGGGGTGTGCCGAGAAGGTGACACGACATGTAGCCTTTCACAAGTTGGTATTTTCTTGAATATTAATGTTTACTTACTGAATGTCTTGGTCATGTTTGTATGGCACAAAATTTGCCGACAGTAAACATTTTGCGTGACTACAGTACAGGTTTTCGACAAAATAAGGTGGGGTATACCGTTGAATTTCACCTGGAGCAAATGTCTCCACTTCGAAGCATATTTCGCCAGTCTGAGCGATTTTGACGCTAAGAATGGGGTATGTCTAATTTGTTTCTACTGTTATAACATGGAGCTATATGGTTATAATAATTACATGAAAACGCGTTTTTTTTTTTCATTTTAATCGCCAGGCACGTAATAAAACTTACACAAATGCTTCCCCCCCCCCCCCCAACTGCGTAGCCAGGATTTTATTTTGGAGGGGGCGGTACATGCACGCGAAGCATGCCAACACTTACAGAGCGCGCGAAGCGCGCTCCCTAGGGGGTGGGTGCAGGGAGGGGGAGATTCCGCCTCCCGCGCGAAGCGCGAAGCTTTTGGTGTTTCATGAATTAAAATGAAAAGGAGCCGTCTCTCTTGTCTCTAGTACCTATATCAGCTAGCTCCAATTCAGTTGACTATATTTTGATTTTGAACCTTTTTTTCAAAAGTGATTGTGAACGCACAAAAAAGGGATAAAATGGAAGAAATTAGAATAATAATTACCCCGCGCGAGGCGCGGAAGCTAAAGCATTTTATCAAGTTTTTTTCCAAATAAAAAAGGGTCCCAAGATAAGGGTTCTCTAAGTTAAAATGAATGCGTCCCTTAGAAAGATCAGATTTGATTACAAACAATTATATCTTTAACTCGCAAAACAGAGGAGGAGAAGGGTATATGCCGGGAGGAAGATAATCCTCCCCGCCCTGAGCAATGAAACTGAAATTTCAAAGGGCGGACGTTTCACCAAATGCAGATATCTCTAATACCTCATCGGCTCTAATTCAATTGATTTTCTAAGATTATTGAACTTCATTACGAGGAAAATAGTGCGCAAAAAGTTGAAACTTCTGTGATTTATTTAAATTATATATAAAAAAGATGATTTCTTTGACTATTATCCTGAAGCGCTTCATTTTGAATGATAAAGAAACTTAGGTGTCATTAAAAATTTCAAACTGAGGGCGCAAAACAGAACAGGAGATGAATGTGCAGGGAAATGAAGTTTAATAGAATTTGATAAAAAAATATTGTACTTTTTTTTATTTAATACGACACGAATTGTATACTTTCCTCTTTTTAAATAGGTACCTGTTTGCCCCCAAATTATGGTTGTTTAGTAATGAGCTGAAAAGCGGGAGAAGTTGCCTATATGGAGGTGACGGCAGAAATTGATATAAAGATTTTACCCGCCCGGAGTCGACCCGACCAGAAGTTGCCCGATCAATAAAAAAAAAGATAACTTCATATACTTCAGACTAACCTTACTCTAATTCCATGGAGCTATAAAACATGTCTAATTCCACGCCCTAATGTATACATTTGAACTTTAACTGGCAAAAAACACACATAGCTGAGGTGTAAAAACAGGGTTATAGAAAGGGTGAGGGGATACAAAGGAGAACTGCAATATTGTCATCTAACCGCGCGCAGCGCGGAAGCAAAATTCATATAAATTTAGAGCAAGAGTGAAAGAGTTTCTCTTTTGAGAAAAAATAAAGAATAAAAAGAAAAACCCACAAAGCTACCTTTTTTCCCTTTCCTCCCTTCGCTTTTCCTTTTCTCCTCTCTTTTTTCCCTTCTTTTTTTTTCTTTTTGGGGACGTTTTTTTTTTTTTTTTTTTTTTTTTTTTGGGGGGGGGGCGACCGCCCCCAACGCCCCCCTGGCTACGCGCCTGCCCCCCCCACCATGAATAAGCATTAAGAATATCTATCCCTCCTTTGTGTTTACCCCTTTTTTTCTATTTCTTTCTATATGCATGTATCAGGGGCCGCGGAGCCGGGGGGCTTTAGCCCCCCAATTTTCCAAAGCCGTGTACAAAAAACGTAAGAATGACCATATGATTGTGATTTTTAGCATGGACAGCCCCCACTTTTGACTCAGCCCTCACTTTGAAAACCGTTCCGCGGCCCCTGTGTATGACATTTAATATATCATGCAAGCATAGTTTAAGTTTACTTTGTAAATTCATGGAGCTATGCTCCACGGTAAATTGACGCCTTCAGCCTGTGCTAAAATTGTTATGCGTATGAAAGTACGAATAAAAAAATAAATAAATAATTGTCGCATTATCGGAGCAATTTACGGCGGAGCAGATGTCGGCGGAGCAATTATCGGCGGAGCAATTGTCGTATAATCGGAGCAGATGTCGGCGGAGCAAATATCGGCGGAGCAATTGTCGCGGAGCAATTTTCGGCGGAGCAAATATCGGCGGAGCAATTGTCGTATAATCGGAGCAGATGTCGGCGGAGCAATTATCGGCGGAGCAATTGTCGGCGGAGCAATTTACGGCGGAGCAGATGTCGGCGGAGCAGATGTCGGCGGAGCAAATATCGGCGGAGCAAATATCGGCGGAGCAAGTGTCGACGGAGCACATATCGGCGGAGCAAGTGTCGACGGAGCAACTGTCGGCGGAGCAACTGTCCGGAGCAGTTGTCGGCGGAGCAGTTGTCGTATTTTGCGTAGCAATTGTCGGCGGAGCAAATGTCGGCGGAGCAATTGTCATGGAACCGATGAGACAGTCGATGAGTATTGTACTCGACTGCGTGTCTTGGCAGCACATCATGTGCATTTGATGAACACACCGAATCGTGGATAAATGTACGTCAAGTTAACTTAGAAGGAAGCTACTCAGGACAGATGACCTGAAACTAGATGACTTGCTTTCAATAGCGAGGGCTACTGAATCTGCAGACCGGCAGGCTGGAGTGATGGAGGCCTCAGGAGGAACTTCGGAGTCTGTGTGTGTAGTTAAAGGAGGAAATGCAAGACAGCCTCATTGCAGTGTCAGGCAAGTGAGGCAACCGCAATCATCAGAATGTGAACAATCATGACGATATATGCGGAAACTGTGGTATATTGGGACATCGACCAGGAGATCGAGGATGCCCCTCCCAAAATCGTGAGAGGCTACTGAATCTGCAGACCGGCAGGCTGGAGTGATGGACGCCTCAGGAGGAACTTCGGAGTCTGTGTGTGTAGTTAAAGGAGGAAATGCAAGACAGCCTCATTGCAGTGTCAGGCAAGTGAGGCAACCGCAATCATCAGAATGTGAACAATCGTGACGATATATGCGGAAACTGTGGTATATTGGGACATCGACCAGGAGATCGAGGATGCCCCTCCCAAAATCGTGAGAGTCTTGTTTGCAAACGGGTAGGTCATTTTGCACGAGTTTGCCGTTTGAAAATGAGGTCTGGTGGTTTGAGCTCGAGACAAGCTCCTATCAACCATGTCAACAACGACAAATTTGCTGGGATTGAGGACGGTGCAAACTTGGCAGCGAAGACGAGTGACAATTTGAATGAGACCTTCAACTCAGATGATGACAGTGTAATGTTCAGCGTGAGGGAGGAGGGGAATGCCCTTCCTAAAAGATCAATTATGGTGAACAATGCAAAGATCGACACCCTTGTTGATTCGGGATCGTCAGTCGACATCATTGATGAGCGTACTTTTCGCTGTATGAGAGGCCGGTGCTCACCACTCCGGTTGACCCCCAGTCGCGTGAGAGTATATGCATATGGAAGTCGCAGCCCACTTCCGCTCCTAGGACAATTCTTAGCTAGAGTGTCGACAGCGTCATCGTCGACCACGAATCGATTTGTGGTAGTGAGAGGCAACAGTGGATGCGCACTCAGTCGGAAGACATCAACAGAGCTGGGACTGATACCCTTAGCGGGAGGTGCTCATTGCAGACACAGGAGCAACGCGTTGATAAGGTGGACAATAAAGACATGGACCGTTGTCCAACGAAGAAGGAATAGGAGGAGAAACGTTCAGAGGAGCAATGTTCAGCTCTAAATATATTGTAACGTTGAGAAATATGGACTGATAACTTGGTTACGGAACTGGATTGATTATGACCTACGGAACAGAACTGTGAAACTTTGTATATAGTGTAGTAATTAAAGCAGAGAAAAAGAAGAAGAACTGAGAACAATTTCTTTTGACTTAAATACAATAATTCCATTAATAGCTAAGTTCACATGTGACTTGTTCAAGTAAATTAGAAAAGTTATATGCATGTCGAAAATTTTACAATTGTTGTTATTGCCTTCAAATATTACAATACCTCAAGGAATATATCTTTATTTGTTAATGAGTTCCAGTGATCGAACTTTGTGAGGATCTTTTGTTGGTACAAGTTTAATTCCAAACAAGGGAGGGATATTGTGTTCATACACACAATTCATTATTCATCAAACCATCCTCTCATTCTGTCATTCTATCATGCTATTAATTCATGCCTCATTATCTCAACTACTGTTTCCATCATCATGTTTCCACCCTAGACCAGTTGTGTAAATATTGACCATGCTGTATTACCCCCACCATGAACAACCCCTTGTTCAACTCCATCTGTTTATACTTTCCTTAACACTTTGCCTTCCTCAGAATATTATGTAACTATGTACATTGAATTATATATTGTAGTTTAGTATAGAGAATAAAGGCAGTTGTGAATGTAACTCCAAGCCAAGCAGACATGCCTAGTTATTGAGTAGAGATCGAGACCGGGTATGAGTTCAAGTGTGTATTAGAGTTAGTATACACAAAAGGTGTAGTCTTAACAAGATGCAGTTGAATGCCAGTAAAACCAAAGCAATGAGAATTGCTCCTCGTAAAAAGAATGTTGGTAACACTGACTGGAATACTCCCCAGGTGCGGGAATGACTGATTGAATCCGATGACCGGGGTAATAATACATCTGTAAAGCGCTTAGACACGTCGTTCCGATGTATTAAGCGCTATATAAAAAACGGATTATTATTAGTACATGATAGATGATGAGGTAATTGAACAGGTCAGTTGTATCAAGTACTTAGGGGTATTTCTCAATTCCCAGTTGAATTGGGATGACCATGTAAATCATGTTGTTTCAAGGTGTAACCGTATGCTCGGGCTCCTAACCCGTATGTCGGCTGGCCTCTCTTCACGAGCGCTTCTCACATTATACATTGCAAGTCACTTGTGCTGCCCAGGCGCGGATCCATGGGGGGGCCGAGGGGGCCTTGCCCCCCCCCCCCCCCTCGGCTAAAAAAAAAAGAAGAGAGGGAAAGAAAGAGAAAAAAGAGGGGAAAGAAAAGAAGAAAAAGAAGAAAGGAAGAGGGGGAAGAAAAAAGAGAGAGGAAAAGAAAAGAGGAAAGGAGAGAGGGAGAGGGGAAAATGAAAAGGAGAGAGAGGAAGAGGAAAGAAAGAAGAGGGAAAAAAGAGAGAAGGGGGAAGAAAAGAAGAAAAGGGGAAAGGAAGAGAAGAAAAGGGAGGGGGGAGAGGGGGAAAAAAGAGAAAGAGGGGAAAGAAAAGAAGAAAAAAGAAGAGGGGAAAGAAAAGAAGAAAAAAAGGAGAAGAGGGGAAAGAAAGAGAAAAAAGAGGAAGAGAGGGAAGGAAGAGAAGAAAAGGGAGGGGGAGGGGGAGAAAAAAAGAGGAAGAGGGGCAAGAAGAGAGGGAAAAGAGAGAGGAAGAGGGGAAAAGGAAAAGGAGAAAGAGAAAGAGGGAAGAAAGAAGATAAGAAAAAAGAGAGAGAAGGGGGGGGGGGAAGGACGAGAAGAAAAAAGAGGAAGAGGAGGAAAGAAAATGATGTTCGAACCAAAGGGCACCGAAATGATGTTCGAAGGAATGTCAAAATGATGTTCGAACTGGGGGCCGAAATGCCGAATTGATGTTCGAACAGGGGGGGGGGGCGAATTGATGTTGGAACTAGGGGGCGCCAAATTGATACTCGAGCTAGGGGGGCGAAATGATATTCGAACTAGGAGGGCGCCGAAATGATGTTCGCAGGGATGTTAAAATGATGTTCGAACTGGGGGCGCCAGATTGATACTCGAACTAGGGGGGGGGATGGGGCCGAATCGATGTTCGAACTAGGGGGGCGCCAAATTGATACTCGAACTAGGGGGCTCAGAATTGATGTTCGAACTGGGGGCGCCAAATTGATACTCGAACTAGGGGGGGGGGTGGCGAATCGATGTTCGAGCTAGGGGGGCGCCAAATTGATACTCGAGCTAGGGGGGGCGACGAACTAGGGAAGCAAAATTGAGTTCGAAGGGATGCCAAAATGATGTTCGAACTGGGGGTCGAATTGATGTTCGAACGGGGGGGGGGGGCCGAATTGATGATCGACCTACATGTAGGGGCGCCGAATTGATACTCGAACTAGGGGGGGGGCGCCGAATTGATGTTCGAACTAGGGGCACCACATTGATGTTTGAACTAGGGGGCGCCGAATCGATATTCGAACTAGGGGCGCCAATTTGATGTTCCAACTGGGGGCGCCAAATTGATGTTCGACCTAGGGAGGCCAAATAGATGTTCGACGTAGGGGGGGGGGGTGCGCCGAATTAATGTTCGACGTAGGGGCGCAAAATTTATGTTCGACATCGGGAGGCGCCGATTAAAGTTCGAACTAGGGGCACCAATTTGATGTTCGAACGAGGGGGGGCGCCAAATTGATGGATGTTAGAAGTAGGCGGCGCCAAAATGACGTTCGAACTATGGGGCGCCGAATTGATGTTTGAACAAGGGGGAGGGGGCGAATTAATTTTCGAACTAAATGGGGGCGCCAAATTGATGTTTGAACTGGGAGGGGCGCCAAATTGATGTTCGAACTAGGGGAGCGCTAATTTGATGTTTGACCATAAGGCGACAAATACATATTTCAGAAGGGGGAGGGCACAGTGATATTTCACATGGCGCCAAATTCATGTTCAACCGAGGGCGCCAAATTGACCTTGAACTTAGGGGGCTCCATGCAATTTCATGTTCGACCGGGGGCGCAACATTGCTCGTATTGCCTGTTTATAGTGAAATTTATTTCCTTCCCAAAAAGGTTAAATTAATGCGGCTGAATTAAAATATCCCGTTTTTACGATAATAGACAAAAATCAATGTGCTCGAGTTTGAAGTTTGTTTGGCAAAATAGGTATCCTGTTCAGGGTCAGAAAAGGGGTTAATATCAAATTCAGCTGGCGCTACGCGCTCTCAATATTTGATTAGTGAGGTGTGTATCCTCTCCATCGATCACACGTACATAAGTCCTTAGAACAGGGATTCTCAAATGGTGGCGCGCGCGCCACTTGTGGCGCACCGAGCCTTGCGGAGTGGCGCTTGGGAGCAGGTTTAGGAAATTGGCAAAGCCGATCTCCTAATATTTATATAAAAGTTAGGTCCTACCTTCATTCTTGCTCGCCAGAGGGTAGAATGGGGTCCAGCCGCTCAGATAAATTGCACAAATCCGTGAATAGAAATATTTACACGTAACAATTTCAAATAGAGTAGAAGAGATAGATGTCACAATATGTCTTGCGAAGTAATGAGCTCATTAAATATGCAGAGTGAATCTAGACTTCGAAGGAGTGGAAGTGACGGTAAGAAGTAAGAATGGAAAATGTAGAGAAATAGGTATACATTGATCCTCCACAAGATTTGAGTCGATCCTCACTAGCAGCTGGATGAGATGGTCAGCAGGAGTGGTCAGGACGAAGGCAGAGAGTAGAGTGATGATGTGGTAGAGAAAACAAGTTGTTTTTACCAACATCAGAAAAGATGAGACAAAGAAATAAGCGCCAAAAAGGGAGGCAAAACAAAGTTGAAAAGAACAAAGAAGAGAGAAGCAGACTGTGAGAAAAGCAAACATGCAAGCATCTTGTAGTGATGTTGTATACCTGCAAGTTCATTGTAATAAACAAGGAACAATGAAAGGATGTTTGCTCCAAGTCTAGGACAAAAGAAAGGTTGTTTCTCAATATAAGAATGTGTTTGCCAAGTAGATTTGGACAGAAAATGAGTTGGCTTGCTCTGTGAATGTACAGTATTGTAGTACATACACATGGCGTGAACAAGTGAGAATATATGAAATTGGAAATAAAAGAAAGAATTTATATACATATACAGAATGTTGAAATATAAATGAAAATATATACAAGGAAAGAATATATAGATGTAGTCATGTAGATATATAAAAAGATATAGTCAAGTCACTACAGTAGCTCCCCCCTAGATTTGTACCGAATAGAAATGTAGTAACAAATCGACAAGGGAAAGTAAAAGGGAACTTGGCTATATAAAACAAGAAAATAAAAGGAGTGGAAACATCAGTGAATTTTGAGAAATGTTTCAACCGTCTCCGAAAAATTGAACGTACTTGGCAGGAAACCTGACATGGCGACCAGAACGGGTCTTACGAATTTCGGGAGGCATATGCTCGTCATCAGGATCCCTTGCCAAGTCCGTGGATTTGGATTGTTGATGAACTTGGTCAGGTGGATCTTGATGATGAAATGAAGGAGTGGTAGCATCCTGCTCGATGAAAGCCGGTATCAGTCTGTCGACACTGACATTTTCATGTTTACCATTATAATCTATGGTAAAATACTTGTCAGTGCGACGGATAACTCGGAAGGGTCCTCTGTATGGAGGCTGCAGTGGCTTTGTAACAGCATCATCTCTTAGAAAGATATGAGATGAAGAATGCAGTTCAGGATGTACATGTGTTCGAGTGTGCTGCTTTCGAGTAGGAGTGGGATGTAATTCCTGCATCATTCTCTTTAGTCTGTGGGCATAGTTAGATGGGTCATCGGCGGCATCAACTTGTGAAGGAGCTACAAATTGTGCAGGTAGAGTGACAGTAGTCCCAAACACAAGTTCTGCTGCAGAGCATCCAATGTCCGCCTTGATTGCTGTGCGTATACCTAGCAAGACTAAAGGGAGTGACTCAGTCCAACGGACCTTGTTATGAGCTTTGAGAGAGGCTTTAAGTTGGCGATGAAAACGCTCCACTAAACCATTTGCGGCAGGATGGTATGCTGTTGTGCGGATGCGTTTAGTGCCAAGGAGGTTGGTGAGTGAAAGGAAAAGTGCTGACTCAAATTGCCTACCTCTGTCAGTTGTGAGAGTAGTAGGTGCACCAAACACTGCTACCCATCTGGCCACAAATGCTCGTGCTACCGTCTCCGCAGTGATGTCGGGGATAGGGATAGCTTCTGGCCATCTGGTGTAGCGATCAACACAAGTAAGAAGGTAATTGTTACCCTCTGATGAAGGAAGCGGGCCTACGAGGTCAATGTGCACATGAGAGAAGCGTTCATCAGGTGAAGTGAAAGTACCAAGTGGTGCTTTGGTGTGCCGATGTACTTTACACTTTTGACACTCGAGGCATGTTTTGGCCCATTTTCTGACATCAGCGTTGATGCTAGGCCAAACAAAGCGCTCTGTAATGAGCTTTTGAGTAGCTCTGATTCCTGGATGAGAAAGTCCATGAAGGGAATCAAAGAGAACTCTTCTATGTTTGACTGGTACCAAAGGCCTGGCAGTACCAGTTGATATATCGCACAGAATGGTAGTGGTAGAACCTGGGAGAGCAATTGACTTGAGTTGAAGTGAGGAGTCTTTCACCTCAGTTTCATCTTCCTGATCTTTTGCGATGGCCGCAAAGTCTATGATTGAGGAAGAATCAACTCTGTCAATATACAGACGAGAGAGGGCGTCTGCTGCTGTGTTCTCCTTACCTGAAATGTGCTGTATATCAGAAGTGAACTGAGAAATGAAATCGAGTTGTCGGATTTCACGTGGCGAATGCCTATCCGGTTTCGATTTGAGTGCATGGGTAAGAGGTTTGTGGTCAGTGTAGATAGTAAATGACCTACCTTCAAGAAGATGGCGAAAGTGCTTGATACCCAGATATGCTGCAAGCAACTCCCTACCGAATGTGCTGTATTTGGTTTCAGCTGGTTGTAACCTCTTAGAGAAGAAAGCCAGAGGTTGCCAAACTCCATCCACTTGTTGTTGGATGGCTCCCCCAACTCCTACGTCAGATGCGTCGACTAGTAGGCACAAGGGAACATCAGTGCGAGGGTGCACAAGAACAGTAGAGTTAGCCAATTTATCTTTAGCATGATTGAAAGCAAGAAGCTCTTTCTCTCCAAGATCAATTGGCATGTTCTTTTTTGTTCTGTTTTTCAACAGATCAGTCAGTGGTTGCAACACCTCTGCACAACGAGGAATGAATCGCCTGTAGAAGTTGATCAATCCCAGGAATTCTCGAAGCTTGGTAAGTGAAGTAGGGGCAGGAAAATCACGGATGATTTTCACTTTGTCGCTAAGAGGGCGGATTCCGGTGTTGTCCACCGTATGTCCGAGAAAAGATAGCGATGAAGCGCCAACTGACATTTCGAGGGATTGACAATGATGCCATACTCCTGCAGGCGATCGAATAGCAGACATAGGTGTGTCTCATGTTCATCCTTAGAGGAACTGGCTACCAGTATATCATCCAGATAAACATAGACAAATGGGAGGCCGCGAATGACGGTGTCCATCAATCGCTGGAATGTTTGCGCTGCATTCCTAAGGCCGAATGGCATTCGAACGAATTCGAATAAGCCGAATGGAGTGGTTACGGCAGTCTTGTGAATGTCGCTAGGCTCGACTGGGATTTGATGATATGCCCTAACGAGATCAATTTTAGAAAAAACTGTCTTACCTGCAAGAGTTGAAGAGAAATCTTGCAAGTGTGGGATAGGGTATCGATCCGGGACCGTGCGAGCGTTGAGCAAGCGATAATCACCACAAGGCCGCCAGTCCCCTGGCGTTTTCTTGGGAACCATGTGCAATGGACTTGACCGGTTGCTCTCAGATTGTCGGATAATGCCAAGTTCAAGCATGTGCTCGAACTCTGCCTGGGCAATTCTCTGACGATCTGGGGCAAGTCGACGAGGGCGCGCTGCCGCGGGCGGGCCTCGAGTTGGGATGTGATGCGTGGTATTATGTTTCACTTCTGAGTGCTTGTAAACCGGTCGTGTGATATCCGGATATTGACGGAGAATGGAGTGAAATCGCTCCGATGTGTCATGTTGAACATACATCGGGCTAATAGTACCAGTATATGAACCACATCCCTGGACTGTAAGAGTGGTTTTGGTGTCTATCAATCGGCGGTGTTTGATATCCACCAACAGTCCAAATTGGTCAAGAAAATCGGCACCCAAAATCGGCGTAGGTATGTCTGTCACAACAAATATCCAGCGGAAAACACGCCGTAAACCGAGATCAAGTGTGAAAGACTTTTGTCCGAAAGTCTTGATTGGTGATCGATTTACAGCCTGTAGTTGGATATTTGTCGCGTCAACCCTAGCCGGTTTTCCCAATTTTGAATGAGGGAAAATGCTCACCTCAGCACCTGTGTCGACGAGATAGCGTGTACCAGTGTACTTATCGTTGACGAAGAAAAGGCGACTGGGTTGGGTGCTGCCAAGGGGGTTAGTCGCCGCTATTCCTTGGCGGGGTCGTTTCCCTGGGCTTGACTTGAGAAAGAGCAAGGACTGATGCACTTTTGAGCACTGCTCCCATGCTTCCAGTGATACCAGCACTGGGCACCTGCATGCTGTTTACAGTGATGCGGGCTGCGCGAAACCGACTTGCGCTGTCGACTACGAGTCCATCTCTGGTTTTCCAGCATGGAGCAGGTTAATGCTTGAACCTGCATTGTGAGCTGGTCAACCTGAGCGGAGAGTTGGTCGATTGGAGAAAGGAAAGATTCAGGAGTAGAAGAAACATTAGGGATAGTCATGTTGTAGGGTTAAGAAAAATTGAGGAGTAGAAAGGAAACAAAAAAAATAGCGAAGTGAGAATAGCGAAGTGAGAGCTCGAGAGGAAGCGAAAATAGCGAAATGAGAGAGAAATGAATAGACGGCGATAAAAGAAAATTAAGGATTCAGGATCACGTCGGGGTCACCAGTTTAGGAAATTGGCAAAGCCGATCTCCTAATATTTATATAAAAGTTAGGTCCTACCTTAATTCTTGCTCGCCAGAGGGTAGAATGGGGTCCAGCCGCTCAGATAAATTGCACAAATCCGTGAATAGAAATATTTACACGTAACAATTTCAAATAGAGTAGAAGAGATAGATGTCACAATATGTCTTGCGAAGTAATGAGCTCATTAAATATGCAGAGTGAATCTAGACTTCGAAGGAGTGGAAGTGACGGTAAGAAGTAAGAATGGAAAATGTAGAGAAATAGGTATACATTGATCCTCCACAAGATTTGAGTCGATCCTCACTAGCAGCTTGATGAGATGGTCAGCAGGAGTGGTCAGGACGAAGGCAGAGAGTGGTGATGTGGTAGAGAAAACAAGTTGTTTTTACCAACATCAGAAAAGATGAGACAAAGAAATAAGCGCCAAAAAGGGAGGCAAAACAAAGTTGAAAAGAACAAAGAAGAGAGAAGCAGACTGTGAGAAAAGCAAACATGCAAGCATCTTGTAGTGATGTTGTATACCTGCAAGTTCATTGTAATAAACAAGGAACAATGAAAGGATGTTTGCTCCAAGTCTAGGACAAAAGAAAGGTTGTTTCTCAATATAAGAATGTGTTTGCCAAGTAGATTTGGACAGAAAATGAGTTGGCTTGCTCTGTGAATGTACAGTATTGTAGTACATACACATGGCGTGAACAAGTGAGAATATATGAAATTGGAAATAAAAGAAAGAATTTATATACATATACAGAATGTTGAAATATAAATGAAAATATATACAAGGAAAGAATATATAGATGTAGTCATGTAGATATATAAAAAGATATAGTCAAGTCACTACACAGGTATAAAAAAAAAAGAACGTAAAAATAAGGAAAAATTGGTGAGAAAAATTGTATCTACCAGTAACCTGGAAATAAGGATTTGGTGCTTAATACAAAGAGAAAACAAAAACTCTTTACTTGACACTTAATTGCTAATTGATTTCCTCAAATTTTGTCCAATTTAGCACTCGATAACCCCTATTATGGAGGGTCGATGGTGTTCTCCTTTTTATTCATTCTATGCTGTACAAAGTTAATGTTCCACACAAGTGATTTGAAAACCCCGTTTGTATGATTTCTCTTTCAACGGCGAGAAATTTTCCATTTCCAGAGTATACGTTTTGGTTAAGAGTTAAACATCAAATAATATGATATTCAAAGTACATCCTGATCATAAAAGATTATGACTTTGGGACATAACAAGCATGACGTTGTTTCCGGAGCCGATTAAAATCCGAAGTTGTAAAAGTGAAATACATGTATGGTCAGACGTATTGCCTGCTGTGATTGCCTGCATGCACTCTTGCTTAACACGAGTTGTAGAGAGAGAGATCTATCGAGAGGGGCAGTTTGGGGCGTTAGTGCAGTGCAACGCCTAATTTTCAGCCCTTGCAAAATCGGGGAACGTAACTTCAGCCACTGGCGTACAGATGGGGATGGGGATTTGGGGCCCCCCAAGTGTTTCACGGCCAAGAAAAAAAAAAGGAGAAAAGGAAAGGGAAAGAGTGGAATATTGTATTATTTTCTTAATATTATGTCAAAATATAGATTTTTGTATTGAAAAATTCAATATTTTTGCTTCAGCTGCCATATCTTGCCCCTTATTTTTTTTTACTCATTACGCCACTTTCTTCAGCCAATAGGTCTGGTGCAAAACAGTTTGAACTAGTGGTATCATTGGTATGTTGTGAAAAAGTCACTGGTAATTTTTCTTTTAATATTCATATTGTGTAGTTTGTTGGCATTTGTATTTCTTCTGTGGATATTAATTAGAGCCCCTCTGGGCAATTTAAAAGGCCTCATATTAAAAAACTTCTGGGGGCTCTGCCCCCTCGACCCCCACCAGGGGCCTCTGGACCCCCTCCGCTGATACATTGCTGGTTTGCATAATGGATAGTGCGGGGGATAGTGGAGCATTACAGATTCTCAACAAGAAATGTGGCGCTTCAAAAAAAGTAATTGAGAATGGCTGATCTAGAGGAATAAACCTTTTAGTAATTATGGTACGACTAAGGATGTTCTTCTGGAGGAATACGGACTTTAATAGTGTCATGCAGATGTACTTTTGTCAATCATACAACTCTCTTTACTGACAAGTCGAGCATAGGAGACTGAATGCCAATCAAGAGGACTTTAACAAGAACACACCGTTAACCATGTCTTCTTCCGACACAAGTTGCCTTAATGGACAATGGACATAAGTTGTGTCGGAAGATGTCACGAGTTTTAGAGAAAGGCTAGGAAGGCTTGCACATTTTAGAGCTCCAAAAGCATCAGTAAAGCTCAGAATTGCTACAATGCATTAAAGAGGACCATAAGAGGGTTTGTAGACAAGCCTATAATACATAATTTGTTGACCGGATTGACAATGATCCAGGCTGTAACAATTAGCATTTGGGAGCCCATAATATCAATAGCTATGACTACATTGGAATAGCATTATTAAAGGAAGGCAAAGATTTTTAGTCTTAGTATTCACCACTGATCATGATGATGATGATGATGACGCTGCTCTACAAGTCCTGGGACCCAGTCCTGACCCAGATATGGCCAGATAACATATTGTTTAGTCAAACAAGTGTATAGCCAGACTACTGAAAAAATTGTTAAAGAAAACACCCTGCATGAAGCTACTAGGCCAGATGGAATCTCTGCTACACTTCTTAATGAGACTACTCATCAGAATTTACCTGCCATAAGTTTGTTTTTTCCTGGCCTCCCTTTATCATGTTTATACGGTGAATTTTCAACAAAGTATAAGTCGTTCCCATCCATAAAAGAAAGGGTTGTCAACTCTAACAAACTACACACCAGTTCAAATACTGTGCTTTGTTCTTGCCGATCCCATCATCTTGTCAGACTAACAACGCGGCTTAGGAAGCGAAGAACATATTTCCAGTATTTTTCCTTGAATATAAATCATATTAGGATAGATTTGAATGCTTAGTGATAGCAGCATATTAATTTAAAAAAACTTATATGTTTTCACTGCAGTCAATGTGATAAAAATCAAAATTTCTTGACATTTTCCATATATTTTCAATTTTAATTTCAATTTATTCACCATCTTTAAAAATCAGTGTACATAAAAATATGACATAAAATACCGATACATAGTTTAACAAGTGGAACGCCTCTGGCAGTCTCGCCTGCATTACGCAATTTAATATAGCAGCAGTGCTAACTTTGAAAACTACTATAAAATAATCATTCACAAAAACATAATTCATATAATGAAATAATACCACGTTCATTGACCATAAATGACATTTGAACGGAGACTTAAGACTGTCAACTACACCCATGTCCACATTTCATTCACTCTATCCATAAACTTACAAAGTTATGATGGCACTTCAACAATTACCCCAACATGGCCTAAGTTTATTGACCTTAACTGACCTTTGACTTGGTTTTGTGACCTGAAACTCACAGGGGATGTTTAGTGATACTTGATTACTCTTATATCCCAAGTTTTATGAACTAGATCCATAAACTTTCAGAGTTAGGATGGTAATTCAACAAATACCCCCATCACGGCCAAAGTTCATTGACCTTTAATGACCTTTGACCATGGTCATGTGACCTGAAACTCCTACAGGATGTTCAGTGATACTTGATTACTCTTATGTCCAAGTTTTATGAACTAGATCCATAAACTTTCAGAGTTAGGATGGTAATTTAAAAAATACCCCCAACACGGCCAAAGTTCATTGACCTTAAATGACCATTACCATTGACCATGGTCATGTGACCTGAAACTCGTACAGGATGTTCAGTGATACTTGATTACTCTTATGTCCAAGTTTTATGAACTAGTTCCATAAACTTTCAGAGTTAGGATGGTAATTTAACAAATACCCCCAACACGGCCAAAGTTCATTGACCCTAAATGACCTTTGACCTTGGTCATGTGACCTGAAACTCAGACAGGATGTTCACTAATACTTGATTAACCTTATGTCCAAGTTTCATGGACTAGATCCATAAATTTTCAAAGTTATGATAGTAATTCAACAAATACCCCCAACTTGACCAAAGTTCATTGACCCTAAATGACCTTTGACCTTTGTCACGTGACCTGAAACTCGAGCAGGATGTTCACTAATACTTGATTAACCTTATGCCCAAGTTTCATGAACTAGGTCTATATACTTTCTAAGTTATGATGTCATTTCAAAAACTTAACCTTCGGTTAAGATTTTGAAAATAATTTTCCCAACATGGTCTAAGTTCATTGACCCTAAATGACCTTTGACCTTAGTCATGTGACCTGAAACTCGAGCAGGATGTTCACTAATACTTGATTAACCTTATGTCCAAGTTTCATGAACTAGGTCTATATACTTTATAAGTTATGATGTCATTTCAAAAACTTAACCTTCGGTTAAGATTTTGAAAATAATTTTCCCAACATGGTCTAAGTTCATTGACCCTAAATGACCTTTGACCTTAGTCATGTGACCTGAAACTCAGGCAGGATGTTCAGTAATACTTGAATAACCTTATGTCCAAGTTTCATGAACTAGGTCTATATACTTTATAAGTTATGATGTCATTTCAAAAACTTAACCTTAGGTTAAGATTTGATGTTGACGCCGCCGCCGCCGCCGCCGCCGTCGCCGTCGGAAAAGCGGCGCCTATAGTTTCGCTCTGCTATGCAGGCGAGACAAAAATGGAGGGATACCCTTAATAAGCACAGTGCTTGTAAGCAGGGTCCCAACATAAACATTTAGGGTAAACATTATAATACAGATTATACATTATAACATAATACAAATTATACATTAAAAATACATATGTAACAATAAAACACACACACATATGCATACACATAAATTAGAGAGAGAGAAACAGAAAGAGAGGGGAGACAGATAAGGTGGAAGAGGTAGAAAGGAAAGAGTCATGATAAAAACCATTCACAATAAAAGAAAAGAGAATGAGAATTTAAAATCATATAGATAATACATTGTAACTCAGTATGAATTCATTTTAGTAAAGTACAGTCTTTTTAAAGAGAGTTTGAAATTGGAAAGTGTTGAACTTTGTTGAGTAGAGTGGTCAAGGCTATTCCACAATTTGATATATTGCACACGGAATGAATTTAAGACCATGGAAGAGGAGACCTTGGGTTGATAAAATAATTTACATTGACGCGTGTTATAATCATATATTACTGTTGAGTTAAGAGTAAACATATTTTCAAATATCTTTGGCAAAATTCCAGATTTGTATTTATACATGAAAATAAGGGAATCCATAGAAATGAGATCAGATAAAGGTAAAATATTCATTTTGATGAACAATGGCATACTTGGACAGTTATATGGAGATGATGAAATAAGTCTTATTGATTTTTTCTGGAGTATTGATAATTTAGATAGATGACTTTTGAAAGTATGTCCCCAAACTGAGTTGCAGTATGTTAAGTGAGGCAAGATTAGGCTATAATACAAAGTAATAAGTATGTTTTTAAGCAATATGAATTTTAGCTTTGAAATGATTCCTATAGACCTCGAAACTTTATTACACACATTGTTAATATGTGGTTTCCAAGAGAGGTATTCATTAACTGTAATACCTAAAGATTGAATATTTTCAACACGTGATATATCATGGCCACCAATAGTAAGATTTGAGAGGTCGCTTGGAACCCTCCTGTTCCTTGTTCTGAAAATAATAAATTTAGTTTTATCAAAATTCAAAGAAAGTTTATTACAACAGAACCAATCATACAATTTGTTAACTTCTTTATTAGTAATAGATATTAAATCATAAATATTCTTGTGAGAATTTATAATACAAGTGTCATCAGCAAATAATGAATAATGGAATAATTTTGAAGAATTTGTAATATCATATAAGGATACTTATTTACATAATATGCAAATGAAGCAGATTTGCTAGCTTTTTTTAAATAAAGACATTGAACTTATGTATTCATCATGAACTTTTGTTCAAAATTACTTGCTGTGGACATTTAATTTGTAATCCTTTGATTAATTTCCTAATTTTTATTTTTATATGGCTAATTTGCATAATATGCAAATTAATTTTCAGGCATTGGGATGAATTCACATGCTTAGTGATATAGTAGCATATTAATGTCAACATTAATGAAATATTTTCAAGCAGTCTATATGAGAAAAATCAAAATATCTTGACATTTTTTCCATATAAGGATGCTTATTTGCATAATATGCAAATGAGGTAGAAATGTTTGCACTTTTGATTAAAAACATTGAATTCAGTTATTTATCATGAATTTCCATTCAAATTAAATTGTTTGGGACATTCAATTTGTAATGTTTGGATTATTTCCCTTCTTTTTCTAATTTTCATGGCTAATTTGCATAATATGCAAATTTCATAAATTTCCACTGCTTGGATTTCTTGGGACTTTTAGTATGTTGTTTAGGGGACCTTCCTGGAAGGTGACCCGACAATTGCTCCGCCGACATCTGCTCCGCCGACAATTGCTACGCAAAATACGACAACTGCTCCGCCGACAATTGCTCCGGACAGTTGCTCCGCCGACAGTTGCTCCGTCGACACTTGCTCCGCCGATATTTGCTCCGTCGACACTTGCTCCGCCGATATTTGCTCCGTCGATATCTGCTCCGCCGATATTTGCTCCGCCGACATCTGCTCCGCCGAAAATTGCCCCGCCGACATCTGCTCCGATTATAGGACAATTGCTCCGCCGATATTTGCTCCGCCGACATCTGCTCCGCCGAAAATTGTTCCGCCGATTATTGCTCCGCCGACATCTGCTCCGCCGAAAATTGCTCCGCGACAATTGCTCCGCCGATATCTGCTCCGCCAAAATCTGCTCCGTCAATATTTGCTCCGCCGACATCTGCTCCGCCGAAAATGACGACGCCGTAAATTGCTCCGATAATGCGACAATTATTTATTTATTTATTCGTACTTTCATGCGCATAACAATATTGTAGCACAGGCTGAAGACGTCAATTTTTCAAATTTGTATATTATAATATATTGCAAAGTAAACTTAAACTATGCGTGCATGATATATTACATGACATACAGCAGGGGCCGCGGAACGGTTTTCAATGTGGGGGGGGGGGGGCTGACCATGCTAAAAATCACAATCATATGGTCATTTTTACGTTTTTGTACACCGTTTTGGAAAAAAGTGGGGAGTTAAATCCCCCCAGCCCCCCGGTTCCGCGGCCCCTGATACATAACATAGAAAGAAAAATATAAAAAGGGATAAGCACAAAGGAGGGATAGATATTCCTCATTCTTATTCATGGGGGGGGGGGCATTTGTGTAAGTGTTATTACATGCCTGGTGATTAAAGTGAAAAAACGTGTGTTCATGTAATTAATATGACAGTACAAAAAAACTTAGATATACCCCCATTCTTAGCGTCAAAATCGCTCTGGCGAAATATGCTCCGAAGTGGAGATATTTGCTCCAGGTGAAATTCAACGGTACCCTACCTTATTTGTCGAAAACCTGTAGGGGCCTACTGTAGTCATGCAAAATGTTTACTGTCGGCAAATTGTGTCCCACACAAACATGACCAAGACATTCAGTAAGTAAAAATTAATATTCACGAAAATACCAACTTGTGAAAGGCTACATGTCGTGTCACCTTCTCGACACACCCCTCCACTCTGGTGTCCATACCCTCTCGTATACACAGTGCTCTGGTCTCCAAATCCACATCATGTCATATACACCGTAGGTTTTTAGATAAAAATGATAATATATAATAGTGAGTTGTTTTTGTGTTTATGTTGATCATGATTGTATTCTTCACTGATAGAAAAAGGATGATTAAATTTTTAAAAAAATCCAAAATAAAATCCATATGGTCCGCCAATAGTCAAATTATATTCATTATGATGTTATAATTTAAGTAACAATTTGTTGTTGTTGGGGATATACTTTTACACGTAGTTTCAAAAATAAAACAAATCAATCAAACAAGATTTTCTTCTACAGTGCGTATCAAAAAAAAGTTTACACTTAGAAAAAATCTTGTAAAATTATACATTTGTAATATCCTGAAGATTTTCCAAATTTGAACATTGGTACAGATCCATTTAAGCAAATGACGATATAACTGTCGAAAAATATTTCTGCTTGAGTGAGCACCACTTCCTTTTGAAAAGTTAGTGAAAAATGATTTGCGCAGAACTTTGAAATAGTGATGCGAACAAAAGTAGACCTTAATCGTGAAGAACACGTAGAATTTCAGTAGTAAATTTGATTTGAAGATATCTTTTACCTTTTTAACTTGTTTCCTTGCCCAAAACACTTTGAAGTTTGCTTTGCGCCCCACCCCACTCCCCACACACTGAGGCCATCGTGACGATATTTGCTTTAAACTGAGCTGAAATGTAAACCCACTTTTAATGATAAAAACTTAGTGAAAATATGCTAGAGATGTATGATATAAACTTTTGTTCAGATTCAGTTATGTCCTCAGATCCAGCTGGCAAAAAAGGGTAAAGGTTGTGCTTACTAAGTGTTGAAATTTTAAATTGGGTGGCAAAATTGTTACAAAATGCTTGAATGTATCCGTTTTATTTCAATTGAATAAAAGTGAAAGGGAAATGTATGAGAAATGTTTCGCAGGGTAAGTTTGATTTCGCCCTTTCCCCTTGACACAGCGTGAAAACGAGCATTTCTGCGCAAACAGATTTCTGCATGCTTTACAAAAATGGACTGTGCTCACTCAATTGTAACATTCTGTCATAACTTTTACTTTCATTGGATAGATGAGACCCAAACCCAAGATTATATGTGAAAAAATTACCCACATGTTGTATATTTTTTAATTCCTAGGGCTTTTTCAAAGTGTAAACTTTTTTTGATACGCACAAATGATATACCTTCATCTGTATTTGGCCGCCTATGTATTTTCCAAGAATGAACTTTATGAAAAGAAAACATGTGTTCATGTACTTATTATCATTATCATTGTATCACCATTATCATCATCAGCATCATTATCATCATCCTCATCTTCATCATCATCATCACCATCATTATCATCGTCGTCGTCGTTTTGCTTATGCGGAAATCAAACAAAAATGTGAAAAGGGTTATGGAGGGAAAGAGAGAGAGAGAGTGAGGCGGGGAGGAAGGGGAGTGAGTGAGAGCTTGAGAAAAAAAGGAGGTGTATGACTTATTATTTCTGAATATCGCGATTTCTGTTTATTCATGGGATTGAAATAGAAGGATAAACTTAACAAGTTCTTGTCATTATCATTTTTTTTTTAATTGTCCTGTTTGTAGGCTTCTTTTTTTTACGTAAAGAAACCCTTCATGTCCGAGTTTGACCCCCCCCCCCTGATGTTTTCGATTATTTCCATGGTGTATTTACGCTGTACCAACGCCTTGTCTACACGTAAGACGTACACGCTGTGTAATGAAATGACCCCCCCCCCCCCCCGGCAACGCGGTCTAACATGCATGCCTATATCCCATCATACGTTCCTCGACGCTCCTAGAAAATAAATCGCAGTGGGGCGCCCCAAGTTCCAGGGAATATCATGGGCGTCCACTGGCGTATAGATGGGGGAGGCTTAATTGGGGGCCATGTGCCCCCAAATGTTTCAAGACCAAGAAAAAAAGAGAACAAGAAAGAAAATGAAATGGAAAGGGTGAAATGGTATATTATTTTCTGAATATTATGTCAAACTCTTTAAAAAAATCAATTTCTGTATTAAAAATGTCAAAAATTTTGCTCGCTCGCATCCTTTTTAGAACTATTGTTCCATCAGCCATTTTTGGTTGCCTATAAATGATCCCAGCTCGCATATTGCGCTATTTAGTAAGATACGGAACATCAATGTGTTTTTTTTTTTTTTAATATTCCGTTTTCATAACCTATTAAAAAAAGTTTCAGCTTAGCTCCCCCATAATTTAATTGGCGAGATACGTATCCTTTTTTTAATTTCTGGAACGAATATCAAAATATTTTGAAACATTTTTTAAAAATGAAAGGAAGGAGAATGAAATATAATACAAATAATTTTGGCGAAAGCTTGGTCCACTCCTTGAATTTTATGTCTCAAGTTCACAATCACAAAATGTCCCTTTTCTGGTAAATATATCCAGAATATTCAATTAGCGCATCGCGCTCTCATTCTTTTTACGAGATATACCCCCCCCCCCCGAGGTATGATTCATGTTTACAATTAAAAAAATGCGTTTAAATGTCCCCTTCGTGCTCGCATTATAAATTCAGTGAGATGCGTATGTGGTATATATACAGTGCGTCCCAGAAAAAACGAAACCGAGATTTATCAATGATTTTTCATATTTCCATTCAAATATTCATGTTTCCAGTTCTGGTGTGGATGTGAATGAGTGGGGTGCTATGTGTGTAATTGGAAGTTTCTGTGTCTGTCTGTCTGTACTTGTATTATTTTCTACTTTACTTAAAAGCTCTTATTTCTGAAGTAGGGAATGCACCATTTCGTGTCCTATCACTGTGGCAACTCTTCACCAATGAGGGGTAATTTAAAAATACTCACAGGAGTACACTTAAGAAAATGGGAACAAATTGATGCATTTCTTTGACTTATCATTTATCGTATTATATATATATATTTTTTTTTTTCAATGATACAAAGTTACAGATCGACAGACCGGAACGGATGTGCTACCTGTTGTATGATGTGTGTGCGTGAGGGTTTTTGTGTGCGTGTATGTGCGTGAGGGTGCGTGGGTGTGTTTTTTTTGGGGGGGGGGTGGTGTGGTTGGGTGGTAGGGAGTGTGGGGTGCGTGGGTGAGTGAAAGCTTATATATATGTAATCTTCCTCTTAAAGGAGCATAGAGTTTCATGAAAAAAAAGTAGTTTATTTGATTTGACATAATTTTGATATTAAAAATATTGAAATAATTTAATGCTATATTATGTACTTTTTCGGGGAAAAGTTATAAGATTTTTTTTTTTTTCACATAAAAAAAAAGTTTCACATTGTCATAGAAGAGAAATTTGGCAGTTTAATTTCATTTGTAATCATTTCAAAAATATTTGTAATCTCATTGATATTGATATATTTATTTGTTTGATTGTTTATTGATTGTATACATGCAAAGAATCTTTATTTATATGAATTGTGATTGTCAACTTATTGATTTGAAAGAGGAAGAAAATAGTGGCGACACGCGCACTGAAAACAGGATACTCGCGGTCAAAGGTCAGCCATGGGGGGCTGATTAGTTCCCTCTGCGCACATGCAATGATTTGGCAATCATCGCTATTTTTATTCCCGTGTTTATTATTCCTGATTAATTGATTTTCGGCAAACTAGCCTAGGTCCGGAAGAAATAATAATCGAGTCTAATTTGTACTGCAATTGCTGAGAATACTATATAATTTCTCCTCTTTGGTTTAGAGCTTGATGATGGATCCCCTTTAACATTTTGGTTTGTCTGGCATTATTATTTATCATGTTTATTAAAGATCAATTCCATTTTTTTATTGAAAATTAATGTGAAGAATTATAAAGGTTTGATTCACTCAATCTAAATGGAAATATGAAAAAATAGGCAACTGAGAAATATGGGAACACGAAAAATCAACAAAGTGATGCTGAAGACATAATGGAGTGGAAAACTCGGGGAGGGGGCAGGGCAGTTTTCTACTTTTGAAACACTGCATTGAAATTTTGTAATCACAACGCCGGTATCGTACGAGGATAATAAACAAGAAGCAAAGTATAGTGATCACAAAATATATAGGAAAAGCATATATTTTGACTTTATATGTTTTATTAAAAGTTAGAGCATAATTTAATATAGTCCCCTAAAAAATATGGGCTATTATATCTGTGGTGAATTAGGGGGTAGCTACCGTAGGGCCCAGGTGGCAACTCCTACCTACACAATTTTCACTGACTGTCAATCAATTGGAAATAGGAGCATTGTACTCAGATCGAATTCTTAAAGTGATCTCGAATAATTTCAACGGTCTGAATATTAGAATTTAACCAACCTGTCAAAGGCTTTGTAATCGGATGGGTCGGCAAACTATGTCACCTTAAAATTAACCATTTATCTTTATGTTTTGTGTAACGAAAGAGGGAATGTTACTGGTGAATTATTTCTTGTTTTCTTGTTGTTGTCATTACTATTATCATTATTATGACGATCATCATTGTCACAATTGATTATTATCATTGAAATCATTATTTTTATTATGATCATCATTGCCATCGTTTAATTACCATCATTATCATGGCGGCAAACGTCATACTTTCTTTCTCTCTTCTTCTTTAACTAAAAAAGATGAGGCGGTTGTTGCCACCCCCCCCCCCCATTGGCGATGCCCTTGATCAGCACTATTATATTTTTAATAGGAGGCAAAGAATCCAAGCGTTATAACTTTTTATCAAACGAAAAATAAGGGGTATAATTAGAATGACAATACCCATACAATCGGGCACCGTACTAATTCCCAATTCCCTTCGATTTTCTCTTCTTTGTTTGAACTATTTCAATAAAAAAGTAGGGGATTATCGCCTTTCAACCCGTGGCGCCAGGGCCGTAGCTAGAGGGGGGGGGTATGGGGGGTGTGACACCCCCCCAACATTCGTGGCAGTCGGCAAAATCATGTACCAGTTGGCAAAATGGAGGATAGGGGAGAAAAAGAAAGAAAGAAAGAGAGAGAGAGAAAGAAAGAAAGAAAGAAAGAAAGAAAGAAAGAAAGAAAGAAAGAAAGAAAGAAAGAAAGAAAGAAAGAAAGAAAGAAAGAAAGAAAGAAAGAAAGAAAGAGGGAGAGAGCGGGAGAGAAAGAAAGAAAGAAAGAAAGAAAGAAAGAAAGAAAGAAAGAAAGAAAGAAAGAAAGAAAGAAAGAAAGAAAGAAAGAAAGAAAGAAAGAAAAGGAAAATAGGGGTACTAACTTTGAAGAAGGTTACGACTTTTAGAGTAACGACAACCAATTGGCAAATCCAAGTCCATGTAGCCAGGCTTAGAGCCCTACTAGTCAGCAAAATACATAGAGATGTATACTAGTATACATCTCTATGGCAAAATACTAAGTACAAAACAAATGGAGCTATAATAACACACAAAGTAAGCCCCCGGTCCTCCCCCAATATGAACAAGCTTGTTAGTTTGCAAATCATACCACAATTATTGACGATTTAACAAACACATTAGTTTTGTAAAATTAGAGGCAAGACTAGGTACATAAATATTGGGTGGGATGAATTTCCAAGGTTTAAGTTGAATAATCAAAGCCAAAGTATAGTTGGCAAATTATAAAGTGGGCCTATTAAAGTGGCAGAACACTATACGCTCTACCAGTCAGCAAAGTGATGTACAAGTACTGCCCCGTTTCAGATCTGAAAAGAACAGAACACAAGACTTAAAAAACTGGTAACTCTGCAGTTGGCAAATTCATGAAGACAAGCCTACAACTTGTAGACTTGTTTACAAGTTTGCAGTTGGCAAAAAACACAAAAAAGTTATTTTTACTAAACTTTTTTTTTTATTTATGGTGTCAGAAGGTGCTTAGGATGGGGATGGGGGCAGGTTGGGGTTGCATCATTCCTGGTGCTCGCATTGTCTGACTAATGAGACATATAGTCCTGTTGTATTTTAAGTCCATAAAGATTATGCAAAAAACTATCTCCTCGCACTTCAAGTTATCATTGTTTTATGTAGTGACATATGCTTTTTTCATGATGACTATATACTTAAAGTGATTGCCCCCTTTTAAGGCCTTAATAAAACATTTCCAGTCAGTGCTTACGTTCGCATTGGTGTGGACCGATATAGATACCGGGCTGGTGTTAAATCAACACCGGCGTTTTTGCAGTGCACGAATTCCTAAAGACAGTCCTTAAAATGTCCCTTTTTCTGATCTAATTATAAAAAATTTTCAGCTCGCGCTTCGCGCTCGCATCACTTAATTAGTGAAATAGTAAATTCCTACAAACAAGCCATAGAATGCCCCTCTTCAGGTCTGAATTTCAAAAATTGTCAGCTCGCGCTTCTCGCCCGCAATATTTCATTAGTGAAATACGTATCATGTTCATGATTACAATGATCACAAAAAGTGCTTCATGTGCCAGTGTAATTCTAACAAAATCAGCAAGCGCTTGGCGCTCGCATTAGATGACTATGATGAGATACGTACGCACTTCATAAATTCCAAAAGATAGTCCTGAAAATGTCCCTTTTTAGGGTTAAGTTATTTTAAAAAAATTCAGCTCGCGCTTCGCGCTCGCATTGTTTGTTTTGTAAGACAGGTACGTATCATGATTACAAAACTTTGCTTATAATGTCCCTTTTTAGGACTGAATATCAAACATTTTCAGCTCGCGCTTCGCGCTCGCATTATTTGATCACTAAGATACATATCCGTTTAATGCCACAGTCCTTAAAACGTCTCCGTCTATCAGGTCAGTATACCTGGCAATTGAGCGCGCTTCGCGCGCCCACTTAATGACTCTAAATTTTTGCTGGTGCCCTCCCCATGCCGTGACCCACGGTACGTCACTGTTAGCAGTAGCACTCTTGAAATTTTAGTTGAGACATCTTGCACAGAAGGTCAATTAAAAATTAACAAATCTTTGATTTTGATATTATTAATGCATAGGGTATATCATTAAACTGCAAGTTAGCAACTACGGCACACTAGCCTTTATTTTTAAAGTGCAAATATCTTTGTATATCTTTGTATAATTTACCTTAAAGTATTCACCAAATGCCACCAATTCAATTCTAAAAATTCAAAATCTTTTAGCATGTGATTATTGTAGGGGGGGGGGGGCACATCCCCCATCAGACTCCCCCTGTGCTCACGTTGGCGCTGTCACGCCAAATTTAGTTGGCAAATTTAGCTGGTACACCCCCCCCCCCCCCCCCAACAAAATGCTTCTGGCTACGGCCCTGCGTGGCACCCGATCATCATTATCATAATATCTTGTAAATATCTGAAGAAATGTAATTTATAGTTGTTTCTATCATAACTTTCATCAGCGGGCGCCATGTTTTTATTCTAAGTGAAATGATGTAGTACAGAGTAATGTTTTATACATAGCAATGTTTTCCCGTCTTTGTGCCAGGAAGTAATTATGAAATTATTGTCTATTTAAAAACTAAATTCTGATTATTTTGGGCACTTTTCGAGCATCCTAGTAAAAGCAATTTCACTTGATTATAAATTCGCGGATTGACAATAATTGTCACATTAAAAAAATGTTACATCAATTTCCTCTGATTGATTTGATCTGACAATTCTTCAGGCAAATGGTGGAAATTGTCCAAAATCTTTTAGTTGTGAATGTACATGTTTATCAATACTACCCCTCCCTTTATCACTCTCTTTGCCTCTCTCATCTCTGGGTCTCTCTCTCTCTCTATTTCATTCTCCGATGTCTCTCTTCCTTTCTCTTGTTTAGTGTAATAAAAAAAAAGAAAAACAGAGTCTCAACTAATTAGACGGAAAGCTTATACAGTGTGTATCAAAAAAAAGTTTACACTTTGAAAAAGACCTGGGAATTTAAAAATATACAACATGTGGGTAATTTTTTCACATATATTCTTGGGTTTGGGTCTCATCTATCCAATGGAAGTAAAAGTTTTGACAGAATGTTACACTTGAGTGACCATTGTCCATTTTTGTAAAGCTCGCAGAAATCTGTTTGTGCAGAAATGGGGGGGGATTTTCGTCCGCCTTTAGTGAATTCTTATTCAGGGGCGGATCCATACAGCTTTTGACAAAGGGCTCGATGGGGATGAGGATTAATAGGAGAAATGATGTCTCGATATTTCATGTATTACATAGACCTGGCACATACGCCAAAACTATGCTATTTATAATTATAAGATTTTGATGAAAATTTTCATCATTTTATTTTGTGAATTTTTATACTATTTTCAGTCCGCAGTATGCATCGACCTCTTTAACTGTGCTTTTTCACACCATGTTTAGTGTCAGTTTGCCAGACTGTTTGGCGAAAATTTGCACCCCATATAGGCCTAGGCCTATATGTTTTTTAAACTACAAATGTTAAGAAAAATTTCAACAAGTTAAAACTTCATATTTCAAAATAAATTGAAAAATAAATAAATGATTTAGCAAGTTTAACATCTTAGTTTTGTTTGTCTTGTTTTTTTTGCTGAATGTTATTGAACACGTTTTTTACCTTACATAATTTCTTTTAAAGAAGTTTGTTGTGTATCTATAATGGGAAAGCATGAGGGGTCGGCTAAAGAGATATAGTGCCGCCCATTTCAAGTATTTCAAGTTTATTTTTTTTAATAGAAAAGGGGTGGGGATAAGACGGAGGGAGAATAGAAGAAAACATATTAAAAAAATTATTTGGCCCTATACATTACCCCCGGGAATAATACATGTACCCCGGAGAAGTTAAAATGACATCCGTTTTTGGTCTTCCTGCCGTGCAAAAAGACGACCTGAAATTGATGACAACTAGCCCCCATATAAAAATAACTTGGCGCCATCCCAGATAAAATGCATCAGAGTGCAACCAAAAAAAATGTTTAGAGGTGATATGTCAGTGTGCATGGCTTGCCGTAAATGCATTTTCTCTCAATGCCGACGGTGGCGGGCGGTGTGCAAAGAAGATCATGCCTACGTAGGACATGTCTGGAGGTGTCTTTCCAAGGACCATGTGCGCATTTTGAAAGAAAAATTGAAAATACCGTACATGATGTACATAATTACATGTATAAGTATACATACTAAAGCGAGTTTTTAATTACATGTATAAGTACACACTAAAGCGAGTTTTTAATTGAATAGCACACTTTGTCAATTCTTTGCATCCCAGCTCAAATTCTTGCGGAAATACTGAGGAATAACGTACGGGCGGATGCCAAGTGCACTTTTGCGTGAAAGTATCATTTTTAGCGTGAAATCTGAAAGACTGTCGAAAATCACGCATTTTGATATTTTGACGGATTATCATCATATTTGTGATTATCCTTGATATGGAATTATTTTTATTCAGAATTACAAATGATAAGTCTACTAAATATGCATTTCAATTTGGAATATTACACACACATATATGGCAATATGACATAAAAAATCGTGATTTACTCAAAATAGAAGTTTGTGAACACTATCAATAGTTTTAAGTTTTTTTACAACTTAAATTCTTCGATTAAAATTGGTTCATCTAACGAATATCGATCGTTTCTAATGTCACAAATATTAAAAGAATTTTCAAGTAAGATGGAAGAAATATTTTCCGAAAGGGGGCATGCAAAATTTAGCGGGGAGGGGGGGGGGCATTTTGAATGTAAAATTGAAGATACTGTAAATTATTAATATAATTACATGAATAAGTACATACTTAAAACGAGTTACAAAATTTCTGGCCGCAACTGCCTCTCCCCCCTCCACCCGCTGCCTAAGGTCATGTGTAGTGTCCGAAAGGATTACATGGAGCTGAAAGTATCCCGTTTTCAAGATAATATACCACTAGCGTAAAGGGGGGGGCAGACTGTCCCCCCCCCCCCCCCCGACGAGTCACAACTCATGCAGGGGACGTACCCCCTGACGATTTTTTTTCTGGTACAAAATCCTTTATTTGTGGTTGAAAACCTTTTTTTTGCTTGTAATTTTTTTTTCGCGGACGAAATATCCTCCAAAAAAATTGCCCCCCCCCCCTTTGGAAAATCCTGGGTACGCCGCTGTAATATACCCAAAGTATTCTGCTCGCGATTCGAGTGTATATCTTATTGTGGTTTAGCGAGATAGGCACCCTACACGGGATTACAAAAAGATGGCAAATAAATTTTCGACTCGAGCTTCGCGCTGGCATTAATATATGAGATAAACAACTTGCTATCTGTTTAAAAAAAAACTTGCTTGAAGTTTCAATTTCTCAGAATCCAGTCGCATCCAGTCCATTTATTAAATGAATGTGAATACTGTATGTCCAATCTTTAGCTCTTAGTCTCTCCCAATTTTAGCTCGCACTTTTGCGCTAACGTTTTTGTTAAGTAAGATATTCATCTTTTTCTACATTAAAAACATGTTTAAAATCCTTCGTTTAATTCGACATTTTCAGTTTACGCTTCGCGCTCGCATCAAATGCTATAATTAAATACTGATCATTGTTCATGATTTGACGATTTTTGTTTTACCTCATTTGCTAAGAAAGCGTGAATGCTTCTAAGCAAGCAACCAGATGACCGATGGCTTAAGGTACTCTCCGAGGGACCTATAGGATTAAAATGCCTTACTACCATTTAAATGCCTTATTTGGCACTAGCGCGCCAAGTGGGAATCGAACCCAGGCCACCGGAATCCGAAAACCCCTCACTACCGATTGAGCTATCGCGCCTTAGAATGTTTCGTTTCTAATTTAAAAAAAAGCCAGCTCGGCTTGTGCTGGATTTTTTCAAAAACAGATACATAACATTCTTTATTTCAAAATGTCATCAAAATGTCCAGTTTACGGAATGGAATATAAAAATCGGATTGCGTTTCGCGCTCGCATCAATAGCCTATATATCATTTTTTTTAAATATGTATTAAATGCTCCGTTTTCACGTCAGAATATAAAAAATTTCTGATGGCATATTATAAAATGCTTGCGCTTCGGGCTCGCATTATTCAAATGGGCCTTGTCAGATACTTAATCGTGCTTGTGAGAATAAAGCTAATATGTACTTAATAATAAATACTTGATGAATCAATCTATTTTGGTACCCCCTGCAAAATACCAAGCCCCGCCCCCGTGCTCCTCTGCTGACAAAATCCTAGCTATACGCTGCTGGTGAGTGAGCTGACTGACCAAGTCTTTTAAACAAAAGCCTTAATTTAGGGAAGAATTTGTGTTTATTAACCAAAAAAAATGTTTAAAATTACAATATTTACATTCAATTGAGGTTATAATAAATAGATAAATATATATAAATATATAAATAAAAGAATAAATGAATAAATAAATAACTAAATGACCCCCTCCCCAACAAGCTTTCTATTATTTTGCTTCTGTTGTTTTATGCCTTTTCTTGATTTTTTTTTTTTTTTTTTTTTTTTTTGGGGGGGGCAAGTTTCCCCTCCCCCTCACTTCCATGCATCTTCTATCAAAAGGCTTATGTCAGTGTCCGTAGCTCATTTTCCCAATTTTAGAATGTAGAAGGCGTTGTTTCATGCAACTGCGGTCTCTTTGATCAGTAATTGAACAGTTCATTAGACCAGAAATTAAAATAGATCGGTCAATAACCATTTGCATGAGCTAAAAAAATTTATCTGTGGAGAATGATGTTTGAAATACTAAAAGAGTAGGTTCTTTAAGTTCACATTTTAATTCTTAAAGCTCATTTCATCACATGTATTGCCATGTTGGGAAATGCAGTCGCACGACCATTATGACAAATAAATCTAAAGGCTAATGACCAGCGTCCAGCGCAGATATTGTAATATATAGATTGCATTTCCCAAATTGGCATTGGCAATACATACATGTATGTCCAGGGCTGCCCAGGGTCGGACTGTCCGGCCCCCGTCTTAGACTACGATATATAACAGCATGGACCTATGATAATAGCAAACGCGAAAACTGTAATGAAGCAAAATGAATTGAATGAAAATTATAACTTGCAATGCAAAAGACCAAACAACATTTATTATTCATATTTTCACATAATAATTATAGCAGCAGAACATTAGAAACAACTGAAACTAATAATTATTCACAAAAGCGCCATTCATGTGATAATAAAATAATAAGCTCATCGAACCTAAATGATGTATAACCTTGATCATGTGAACTGAAATTTGTGCAAAATGATCCATTATACTTTAATACCCTTATATTCAAGTTTAATCATGAACTGGATCAATAAAATTCAAAAGTTATGATGACATTAAGAAAAAATACCCCCATATGGCCAAAGTTCAGTGACTCTATAATGACCTTTGACCTTAATCATGTGATCTAAAACTTGTGCAAGACGATCAGTAATACCTGAATACTGTCATAAGTGTCATTATTTTTTTTATATACGTTCAAAGTTATAACGAAATTTCGAAAACGTAACCTTGGTTAAGATTTCAAGGTTGATATGACGCTGTTATATCAAAGCTACCGTCGCCTCCGCCGGAAAAGTGGCTCCTTTAGTCCTGCTCTGCTATGCATGCAGGCGAGACAAAAAATAGGTATTGCCGTTGCAACGGCCATATTTTTTTAGACTTTGATAATCCAATAATTGAAGTAAAATGTAGATTGACAGAGTAGTTTAAAAATGCTAGTTCGATCGTTTTATTCATACATGTATATTTTCTATGCACTAGCGTACCTACGGGGGGGGGGGCAGAGGGGGCAGTCTGCCCCCCCTGACGAGTCCCAACCCATGCAAAAGACTTATCCATGCCTCCCCCCCCCCCGACGAGCTTGAAGACCTGCCCCCCCCCCCTGACGAGCTTGAAGACCTTTTTTTTTTGCTTGTCAATTTTTTTGGCCGACGGTTTTGCCCCCCCCCCCCCCTGTGGAAAATCCTAGGTACGCTACTGTTTCTATGATTTTGGATTTAGATATTCCTACAAAAGATAAATGTACATAATTACATGTATAAGTACATACTAAAGCGAGTTTTTAATTACATGTATAAGTGCATTCTAAAGCGAGTTTTTAATTGGATTTGTCAATTCTTTACATCCCAGCTAAAAGTCTTGCGGAAATCCTGAGGAATAACGTATGGGCGGCTGCCAAGTGCACTTTTGCGTGAAAGTATCATTTTTTGCGTAAAATTTGAAAGACTGTTGAAAATCACGCATTTTGATATTTTGACGGATTATCATCATATTTTTTGTCATCTTTGATATGGAATTATATTTATTTAGAGTTTTGAATTATAAGTCTAGTAAATATGCGGCATATCAATTTCGAATATTACACACACATATATGGCAATATGAAATATAAAATCGTGATTTACTAAAAATAATAGTTTGTGAAAACTATCAATAGTATAATGTTTGTGTTCCGCAGCTCAATTTCGTCAATTTTAGCGCTAACCGAATAAAAACATAATAATTGTTGTCATGGCACATATAGTGAAAACAAATGTTGAAATAAGATGCAAGATATATCCTTTTATGTTACATATGCGAAAGATAACAATGTACATTTATCGGATGCGCATTTCTGATAAAATACAAACAGCGCACAATATTACATCTATATTGCATATACTAATATTAATCAGTGCGATACTCGTCATGATATTATATAGGATTATGTTTACTTTTGTAGAGTTCGATCTTCTTGCTATTTCCGCGAATTACTTGGTGCTGAACGTAAATCTACCTGTGGCGATATTCATAAATAGGTCTGATATTTAATTTGCCGTTACCATGGTAACATTAATTTTGTAGGAATATCTATATCCAAAATCATAGAAACAGTAGCGTACCTAGGATTTTCCACAGGGGGGGGGGGCAAAACCGTCGGCCAAAAAAATTGACAAGCAAAAAAAAAAGGTCTTCAAGCTCGTCAGGGGGGGGGGGGGCAGGTCTTCAAGCTCGTCGGGGGGGGGGCATGGATAAGTCTTTTGCATGGGTTGGGACTCGTCAGGGGGGGGGAGACTGCCCCCTCTGCCCCCCCCCCCCCCGTAGGTACGCTAGTGCATAGAAAATATACATGTATGAATAAAACGATCGAACTAGCATTTTTAAACTACTCTGTCAATCTGCATTTTACTTCAATTATTGGATTATCAAAGTCTAAAAAATATGGCCGTTGCAACGGCAATACCTATTTTTTGTCTCGCCTGCATGCATAGCAGAGCAGGACTAAAGGAGCCACTTTTCCGGCGGAGGCGACGGTAGCTTTGATATAACAGCGTCATATCAACCTTGAAATCTTAACCAAGGTTACGTTTTCGAAATTTCGTTATAACTTTGAACGTATAAAAAAAAAAAAATGACACTTATGACAGTATTCAGGTATTACTGATCGTCTTGCACAAGTTTTAGATCACATGATTAAGGTCAAAGGTCATTAGAGTCACTGAACTTTGGCCATATGGGGGTATTTTTTCTTAATGTCATCATAACTTTTGAATTTTATTGATCCAGTTCATGATTAAACTTGAATATAAGGGTATTAAAGTATAATGGATCATTTTGCACAAATTTCAGTTCACATGATCAAGGTTATACATCATTTAGGTTCGATGAGCTTATTATTTTATTATCACATGAATGGCGCTTTTGTGAATAATTATTAGTTTCAGTTGTTTCTAATGTTCTGCTGCTATAATTATTATGTGAAAATATGAATAATAAATGTTGTTTGGTCTTTTGCATTGCAAGTTATAATTTTCATTCAATTCATTTTGCTTCATTACAGTTTTCGCGTTTGCTATTATCATAGGTCCATGCTGTTATATATCGTAGTCTAAGACGGGGGCCGGACAGTCCGACCCTGGGCAGCCCTGGACATACATGTATGTATTGCCAATGCCAATTTGGGAAATGCAATCTATATATTACAATATCTGCGCTGGACGCTGGTCATTAGCCTTTAGATTTATTTGTCATAATGGTCGTGCGACTGCATTTCCCAACATGGCAATACATGTGATGAAATGAGCTTTAAGAATTAAAATGTGAACTTAAAGAACCTACTCTTTTAGTATTTCAAACATCATTCTCCACAGATAATTTTTTTTAGCTCATGCAAATGGTTATTGACCGATCTATTTTAATTTCTGGTCTAATGAACTGTTCAATTAACTGATCAAAGAGACCGCAGTTGCATGAAACAACGCCTTCTACATTCTAAAATTGGGAAAATGAGCTACGGACACTGACATAAGCCTTTTGATAGAAGATGCATGGAAGTGAGGGGGAGGGGAAACTTGCCCCCCCCCCAAAAAAAAAAAAAAAAAAAAAAAAATCAAGAAAAGGCATAAAACAACAGAAGCAAAATAATAGAAAGCTTGTTGGGGAGGGGGTCATTTAGTTATTTATTTATTCATTTATTCTTTTATTTATATATTTATATATATTTATCTATTTATTATAACCTCAATTGAATGTAAATATTGTAATTTTAAACATTTTTTTTGGTTAATAAACACAAATTCTTCCCTAAATTAAGGCTTTTGTTTAAAAGACTTGGTCAGTCAGCTCACTCACCAGCAGCGTATAGCTAGGATTTTGTCAGCAGAGGAGCACGGGGGCGGGGCTTGGTATTTTGCAGGGGGTACCAAAATAGATTGATTCATCAAGTATTTATTATTAAGTACATATTAGCTTTATTCTCACAAGCACGATTAAGTATCTGACAAGGCCCATTTGAATAATGCGAGCGCGAAGCGCAAGCATTTTATAATATGCCATCAGAAATTTTTTATATTCTGACGTGAAAACGGAGCATTTAATACATATTTAAAAAAAATGATATATAGGCTATTGATGTGAGCGCGAAACGCAATCTGATTTTTATATTCCAATCCGTAAACTGGACATTTTGATGACATTTTGAAATAAAGAATGTTATGTATCTGTTTTTGAAAAAATCCAGCACAAGCCGAGCTGGCTTTTTTTTTTTAATTAGAAACGAAACATTCTAAGGCGCGATAGCTCAATCGGTAGTGAGGGGGTTTCGGATTCCGGTGGCCTGGGTTCGATTCCCACTTGGCGCGCTAGTGCCAAATAAGGCATTTAAATGGTAGTAAGGCATTTTAATCCTATAGGTCCCTCGGAGAGTACCTTAAGCCATCGGTCATCTGGTTGCTTGCTTAGAAGCATTCACGCTTTCTTAGCAAATGAGGTAAAACAAAAATCGTCAAATCATGAACAATGATCAGTATTTAATTATAGCATTTGATGCGAGCGCGAAGCGTAAACTGAAAATGTCGAATTAAACGAAGGATTTTAAACATGTTTTTAATGTAGAAAAAGATGAATAATCGGCTTTGTGAAACAGTTGAGCGATATCTCGTTCTTACGTAGAATGGTTCTACGAAAGACCCTTTCATGCAACAGGCCCCTGGTCAGAGTCAAGGCCCTATGTTTATATAGGGCCTTGCAGAGAGTGTGTTGCTGCCCTCTACGTTCGTTGGTTGCTGCCGGTGTAGCGGCGGATTTGGTTCCACCGGCGGATACCGTATCCGCCGGCAGATATGGTTCTAAATGGCCGATATCGTTTTTAATCGGAACCATATCCGCCGGGTTTGACGCGGCTTGATGTTTGCAGATTTGGTTCCTCGGCGTATTTGGTTCTATTGACTATACGTTTAATATTGATTTGGATAGACAACCTCGGCAGCGCGCGCATGCGCGGCTCTGCAGGCAGTGTCGATCGCAATGGGGGATTTTCGTCCGCCTTTAGTGAATTCTTATTCAGGGGCGGATCCATACAGCTTTTGACAAAGGGCTCGATGGGGATGAGGATTAATAGGAGAAATTATGTCTCGATATTTCATGTATTACATAGACCTGGCACATACGCCAAAACTATGCTATTTATAATTATAAGATTTTGATGAAATTGTCATCATTTTATTTTGTGAATTTTTATACTATTTTCAGTCCGCAGTATGCATCGACCTCTTTAACTGTGCTTTTTCACACCATGTTTAGTGTCAGTTTGCCAGACTGTTTGGCGAAAATTTGCACCCCATATAGGCCTAGGCCTATAGGTTTTTTAAACTACAAATGTTAAGAAAAATTTCAACAAGTTAAAACTTCATATTTCAAAAGAAATGATGCAAATTATGTATGAAAATATGTTTTGCTGTTAGCTCATAATATTATTGCTTGTAGAATGCTAATTTTTGGTAAAAACATAAATTTGATATTTCTAACAAACATTAAAAAAAAAAATGTCAATGACGTGATCAACTTCTTATGTAGTTAATTGTAAGCCTATTTTTAATTTTTCATGTATTAAAAAAAAAACATTCTTTTTTTTTTCAATGTTAAGGAATCTAAATTAATTAAAGGGGACCGGAAGTTCACCCGGACAAAAGTTAGATACACCACGTACCGTTTGGTGCTTCCTAATTTACCTCTCAGTCATTTAATTTTAAGATCAATATGGATCTTTAGTGAAATATAATTTCTCCTTTATATCTTTTGTTTCTCACTACACCCCTCCTGGTTTTCATTTCTTTATTTTTTGGGCCTTTCTTTCTATCCCTGCTCATTTCGCCCCTTTTGCCTCTTTTCCAGTTTCGTAACCTTTCTGGCACATTATGAATAATATATCTGGGGCGTATACGCGTGGGTAATATAGCACCAAAAAGAAGAAACAGAAAGAAGAAGGGGAGGGAGAGAAAATAAAAATAAAATATACGAGAAAATGTGGAGGAAATAATAGTAATACATTGGAATTTCGTAAATCAAGAATTTCATTTGCAGTGATCATTATTTATACTTCCCTTTAGAAAGCTTAATACAAAATACTGATTTTAATTATCAGAACTGCCATTGTTTGCCTTCATTTAATACTCTGTATTAATCGATGCATATTGTGCCCAATTTATCCCTAAATTTGTGATAAGAAGGATTTTTCATACCGCTTTGTAGGTATGAAATAAATTAACAAATGCATGTTATTTGAATACAAGCAAATTATCTTGGGGGAAAATTCTTTGTATACTAGTAGTGCAGCAGACATTGACAGTTGAATGAAGACTAAATGTGGACTATTTAAAGACCCAGACCAGACCCCAAAATTTAATTGACAAATCAGACAAATCGAAAGCTACTAATTTAAACTAAAAACAGAAATGCAAGTTTCATGCAGTCATCGCTTACAGCTGAATATTTTGCTTAAGAATAACTCCAATTATCGGGTTTCGAAAATGCTTTCACCGGCCTCGCAATGTTAGAAGTTGTGTAATTCCATAGAGTTGTAACAAGAAAATGCGTTATTTTCCCCTTTCAGATTACGCATTTTATTTTTTCACTCATATCACATAGAGATAACACGGGAGATAACATAAATATCTTTTTCTGCAAGCTTTAATTGATGAATCTACCGCTTTTGATTAGTTTTCTCGTACCACGTGACGTATGTGAATGAAGGATATCGCGATAGCGCAAGAACGATACTGAATCCGCCAGAGTAGAACACGATCCGCCGGCGGATTTGGTGCCTAGAACAGTATCTGCCAGGCGCAGGATCCGCCGGTACACCGGCCCTCTAGCTCTAGCTCAACGAACGTAGAGGGCAGCAACACACAAGCGTCAGGCGTGTTGCTCTAAGGAAGGTCAACTCCGCTCGAATTTTGTGACCACTCTAAAAAATAAGGTGGGGTTTTGGGAAATTTGTCGAGTTGATTTTTTTTCATTTGTTAATTTCAAATATTTTTTTATGAACAATTATTAGATCGGTTATTCTGGGTATAAATATTAAAGACATTACTTTCATTTTTAAAGAAAATATTTAGCTTAAATAATCATGATTTTGACATTTTTCCTCATTTTGGAATATTAAGTCTATGACGAGGATACCTCATATCTCTTATTTTCTTCTGCTGAATTTCGCTGCACCGCTAATAAATGCACAGACAACCACCGTAATAATCGAGGTCATTTTTCTGGCCTGGGTGCGCCGAGTCTGGGCCGGTCGCGCAGCTAGCTAGTGACGTTGATGATGCGCTGGGGCTTCAGGCTACTCGTCATAGACCTTCTAGCAACATAGACAATGACGTCCAATTTGCCTAGTCTGATTTGAAGTGCAATTGCTTCAGGGCTGATGTTTATCAACGATGATTGTTCAAGGTTAGATTTCAAATTTTAAATGTCATTTGACTTTTAAGTCTATAAATCTGAAATAAAGGCGCTGTATCCCCGAAATCCGGGTCTAAATTTCAACTCCGAGTCCGAGACCATGGCATGGACGGTGAAAAAAACAACCCACGCATCGGATGCATTGCATTGGCTGCGCGCTGCGCTGCAGCTGCACTGTGATGATGGGTTCAGCGAAGAGCTCAGAGAAAATAAGGTGGTCATATTCAATCCCGAAATGCTTTGCGAGTGGTCACAAAATCGTCTCGACGCAAATCACCTAATACAGCCGTCTGGTGAAATTGCTGATAACACCAATCACCGATTTGGTAATGATTTAGTTTCTAAAACTTATATTTGTAAAGTTTTAAATACCAACGTATGTTTTTAAATGTATGTATATTCTCCAACATAATTTTTTTAATGTTATCTTTGATATCGTTGTAGTCATATTCTTTCATATTATTTTCGTGATCGCTACTAATTTGTTGTTGTATTGGATCGGCGTATGATTTCGTTGGCATAAATGGTAAAATATGCGCGTACCTCAGCTGCATGCGCGTATTGAGTTGACCTTCCTTAGAGCAACACGCTTGTGTGTTGCTGCCCTCTACGTTCGTTGCTCTAGCTCTAGTACGTTGTACGTTCGTTGGACTACATTACACAGCTAGCTCAGTGCATGCAGTGGATGAAGTGTACCAATTTGGTCAGCGAGGCTTGACCGCTTTCAGCGTTTTGATGCCTTTCACCAACGTCTGACTCGTTGCAGACAACACAAAGAAACTTATGTTATTAAGGACAAGACTCAAAGGCTTTTGATGATGAATATCCTTTCTTTTACGTTCGGCGACTCCTTGTCACCCAGTGCTAACAGTAACATACCGTGGCGTAACAACATCTTGCTCAAGAATTAGCATGATATCAGATTAGGTTTGGATCTTAATATAATATGAACTACGGAAAGAGGTCTTCAATACCGAAGACAAGCAGAAAAATGTAAGTAAAAAGAAAATGTTATCAGTTTATTTTGACTTGTTGCCTTGTTGGATTGAATTTTAACAAGCACTACACTACAGTAGGCCTACAGAGTACAGCCAGGATCAACAAGACCTAACTTTAGATTAGTAATAGTATGGTAGTGGATCGTATTACCGAACACTTTTCATGAATTCAATCATATCAAACACATTACTCTCATAAAATTCACCAAACTTCCACCATAAATACACAATTACCTACAAAATATAAATATGTAAAAATTTTGCCAAAATCGTTTGTCCCTTTTATGATATAAGCTTCCAATCGGACCCCTCTTCGCATGTGAAATATTTTGGTCACTTGAAAAAGGTATCGTATTACCGAACGTGTGTTTTCTATGGGAAAAGTTGTGAAAAAAACAAAATCACTGATGAGCTATTTTGAGCATATTTTATTATTTTTAGAATATTAAGACTTTGAAAATGTGTTTTTGACAATTTTCATCATCTTTCTATTCAAGTTCCCTTTGAAAGGATGTTACAAAATTTTGAGCGTATGAAATTATTTTCTGACGAGTACGATGTGCGCGTTCGGTAATACAAGGCCGGTCGGTAATACAATCCCGGTCGGTAATACAATCACTCACTATACTAACCTCGCAATACGTGTGAGTGACCTAGATCTAGGAGAACTAACTTCGTAGGATGGGGGGGTCGGGTGTCCGGACACTTTATATTTTCGAAGCCTTCTTTTTAGTATTTGGATTACACTAAAAATATGAATTCAATAGTTGTAATCATCTTCTATTTTGTTCTCTATAATATTTCCTAACATTTTGTACTAAAAATTGATGAAACTCCGCTTGTAAATTTTTCCAAATGACTTTCTAAAATTGATCGTCCGGACACACAACAACTGGGTATACATAGATTGATGATGATGATGATGGTTTCAGGAATGTGAATAGGCCTAGGCCTATATTCAATATTCATGATCGATTGTGATTGATGATGAGCAGTTGAGTATGCAAAACTACATGTACATGCTTGTAAGTGTAGGTGATGAGCCCTGTGCCACTGGCCGGCATGGGTGTGACATGTAGTATGAGGGGTTCTATTCTGTCACTAGTGTTTGGTGAAAAATGATGAGTTACATTGTAAAAACGCTGGTTAAAATTTTAAGCAGGTTGTTTAACCCAGTCACTCTAAAAACTATCATGACTATTGTTTAAAGCTTTTATTAATTTTAATCAACTGTTTAAACTTGTTAAACAACTGGGCAATTCCATGAAATAGTCAACCTTTTTGTACGTCTGACCCCCCCCCCCCCCCATTTTTCTCAAGTTTTAGTTCACTTCATAATCTGACCAAGTCATGGTCCTTCCAGGAATACAGACTGTCAAAAAAGAAGAAATCAGAGACAAAAAAACACATGTATAGGGGTTCGGACGTAAATCTTTTATGGAATTGCCCAACCGTTAATTTTTTTTTAACAAGTTGTTTAAAAAACTTTTTAAACAAATTTTAAAAGTTTAAACAACTTGTTAGAGTGACAGGCTTAAACAACATGCATTTTTTTTACTGTGTAAAAATATTCATGAAATTTGTGGATCAAAGTAAATGTTTTCTTTAAAATCTGATGTAATAATAATGATAATAATAGTCAGTTCTTGTATAGCAAGGAGGCAGCGTACATGTAGCTCAGTCGGTTAGAGCGCATGTTTCGGATAAGATCGTAGATCTCAACGTGAGGGGTTCGAGTCCCGCTCATGCCGAAATCTGATGCTATAGTGTTGTGTGTAAGCATGCCTCATCACTGTATTCAGTGCAGGTGTGAATGCAGTTGGAAAACACTCCGTCCATCGGAAAGGACGCAAATGTTGGTCCAGTGTCTAGGAGAGTCACAACCTATGCACTTTAAAACCAATACACTATTCGTCAAAGAGTAGGGTGTTCACTCGGTGTATTGCACCTGCTGGTCCCCGGTACTACAATACTGCAAGAATTTTCAGGATTGAAGGAGGCAGTCAGTGTAGCTTGAAACCTTGAAACCTAGCCCATAACACATTATGAATAACATCTCTATGCGCTTCAGGGTTGTAATAAAAAACGTTTTTTATTAAAAAAACCAAATAAAACGTTTTTTATTGTTTTAAAACGTTTTAAAACATTTTTTTTTCCAACGAACGATGAAATTTTCTGTAAATAAATTAAACTATACACTTTATACAGCACAATTTAAGCTGTTGATGTTTTAAATTCATTTTTAGAGTAAGTAAAAGATAACTACATTTTTTGTTACTAAATTTCCAATAGAAAAGTTCATATTTTCCCCCAAATTACTAAATCATTGAAATTGAATGCAAACAAGTAGGTTGACATTTTATAAGTTTATTCCTCATACATTTACATACATGTACATACTTTTGGGTCTCGTCAATCTAGGGGGTGAGAAGAATTCGCACAATGTAAGAAAATAACATAATCTATAGACTATGTGCTTTCAAAGCTTAAAGGGATGGTCCGGGCTGAAAATATTTATAGCTTAATAAATAGAGTAGAATTCACTGAGCAAAATGCCGAAAAATTTCATCAAAATCGAATAACAAAAACAAAGTTATTGAATTTCAAAGTTTAGCAATATTTTGTGAAAACAGTCGTCATGAATATTCATTAGGTGGGGAGATGATGTCACGTCCCCACTTGTTCTTTTGTATTTTATTATATCAAATTAGGTTTATTCAAATTTTTTCCTCCAAGAACTAGAAAAATTGGATTGACAACTGATTTAGTGCATTAGATATTCATTGCTGCAACTTTTTTCATTATAAGGGAGACATATTATTCACACAAGTATGAAATAATGAAAAAAAATATGACTTTATGTAATAACATAAGAAAAAGGAAAGTGGGGATGTGACATCATCAGCCCACCTAATGAATATTCATGACGACTGTTTTCACAAAATGTTGCTAAACTTTAAACTTCAATAACTTTCTTATTTGTTATCCGAATTTGATGAAATTTTTCGGCATTTTGCTCAGTGAATTCTACTCTATGTATTAAGATATAAATATTTTCAGCGCGGCCCATCCTTTTAATTTGATTTTAATAAATTTTACCAATTTTAGTGCATGAAATACAAGTTTGGGTTTAAATTGATAAATAAACCCCCTGAACTGCTTATTTTTTTAATTGAGGAATTAAAGAATTTAATTTTGAGGAATTAAAAAATTTAAATATTTGTACAGTTTTTTGGTTAGTTTTGGTTTTTTTCAATCGTTTTTTAATGGAAATTATTGGCAATATTTTTCCAATCGTACAAATATTGATACAGATACGAATGTTGGCGAAAAATTTGCATTGGCTTTATACATGAAATCACGTTATTGAGTAATTCGGGGTCTGACATACACTTGTGTAATATCATAATCGCATACCCATGCATGCATCCCAAAAATAGTCTTGAACAATATGGCATGGCCCTGTCGTGCTTATGGATTTATCATAGAAATTTTAGGGGGCCATTACGGTCCCCTTGGACTGTTAGGGTTAAAGGTCAAGTCCACACCAGAAAAATGTTGATTTCAATCTGTAGAGAAAATTCAAACAAGCATACACGTATGTAATGCTGAAAGTTTCGTCGAAATCAGATATAAAATAAGTTACATGTATGACATTGTAAAGTTTCGCTTTTATTCACAAAACAGTAATAACATCTCAGTGATATGCAAATGAGAGAGTTGATGATGTCCCTCACTCACTATTTCTTTTGTTTTTATTGTTTGAACAATACTATTTCAATTTTTTCAGATGACCTACTTGACTGAACCAAAAAATCTTAAAACAATGGTAGTTCCATATATGTTCAGGGAAGAATTAAACTTTATTTCACATGACAATGAGAAAATAACGAAATACAAAATAAATAGTGAGTGATGTCATCAGTCCCCTTCATTTGCATACCGACCAAGATGGGCATATACGGTAACTGTTTTGCAAAATTAAGCAAAACTTTATTATTTTGCATCTGATTTTGACGAAATTTTCAGCATACATTTTTCTTGGGGTGGACTTGTCTTTTAAGGTTTGCTTGCTGACTATCTTATACTGAATTTAAGTACTTTTCTTCATATTTACAAAGCGCAAAGTTTCACCTGCTTTTGTGTGTACCTCAAGAATACAATGTCAGTTTTACAGTCTATTTGTAAAATATTATGCTTGTGCAACACTTCCATTTCATTCAAGTTCCATATTTGAGCTTATTTTAAAGCACAACACTCATGTTTGTTATAATGAGAATATTCTTAATATAGATTGATGTGCACAATTGAACAAGAGGATTTCAAGGAACATGACAAAGGGATGGAGAAAGGGGGATAAGGGGGGGGGAAGAGAAAAAGAGTGGTGTCGAGAAAGAGATCTAGTTAGAAGAAAATAATGTGCCACTTAAGAAATAAAAGTATAAAAAAATATTCATCTAAAATCACATCCATGACCATGCATATTTATAACACGCAAGTCTATGAGGTGTTTTAAAACGCGTTTTAAAACATGTTTTAAAACACACCGTTTAAAACGTGCCAACCCTGATGCGCTTCCAAAGGACTTGGATATTATTTTATACTCGGCTGTAGCTCAAGCAGCTTGCTTCCAGCGCTCGGCATTTCAAGGAATTCCTGCCAGGTACCCATTCACCTCACCTGGGTTGAGTGCAGCACAATGTGGATAAATTTCTTGCTGAAGGAAGCTACCCCATGGCTGGGATTTGAACCCACCACCCACTGTTTCACAGTCCGGAGACTAATCCACTGGGCCACAATGTTTGGTAGTGTTTGGTCCACATCTACATGTCAGACCAAGGAGAGGTAATATCTCCTTCGTCAGACTTGGGCTACTGGTAGGCCTACTGATACATTTGGTATAGTGTCTATACACCTTTTTTGTCTTCTGTTGTGAACTTTAATTTACTTTATTTCATTCTTTAATGGTCACTTGAGAATATGGCTTTTACACTGCTTGCTAATGCTATTATTATGGAGCTTGTCGATGCACCAATCGACACCGTCGATGCTGGTGATGTCATGGAAATGGGTACTATTGCTTAGACTTTATTAAAGGTAAATTGTGACATTGGTTTATTTCAAAACTTTCTTTTAGATTTCACTCTTCGCTTTTCAAAATACTCATAAACAAGTTCTGAGTCCATAAAATGTATTGCATTGGCCAAAAGAACTGTTTTTATTCTCAAAAAAATATATAAAGAAGAGAAATTTTGCCAAGTGAGCTTTCTTTTGATGCAGATTTTGAAATTGATATAAAAAATGAAGAGCGCCACCTTGAGACCAAATGACATCAATACCTGCTCATGAATATTCATATCCATCGCCTCTGCGCTTGTCTCACGTGCCGATCTGTATACCGGCTATACAGTACAGTATCGGATTGAACGGCGGAGTCTGTTTGCGACTTTTTCATTCATATCCTGTAGGAGCGTGTGCATTCGCGCAGTCCCTCGACGGCAAATGAAATAACTTGGAAACAACCAAGGAACTTTTTTAAATGACCATCATAATAATTGTGATGTTATGCACGTTGTTTTTCAAATCGCGGAGAATAGGTCCTACGTACATCTTGATATCTGGGCAGAGTACCAGGTACCGAGAGACGGCTTCCTTCCCTTTCCTTGCTTTTCATCTTTGCTTCGTTTCTCTAGCTGTATTTTTTTTTCTTTACTTGTCCAGGGTATGAAGGGAGGGAGAATTATGGTTGCTTGTGAAAGGGCTATTCTTATTTTTTTCCCGTTTTTTATTTCTATTTTATAATTATATTTACATACGCATTTTTGTTTCGATTCCGATTCACTGAATCGTTATCAATTTCTTCAGGTTCTGTATTTTGATTTGTTCATTATTATAACGTGTTGTAACATTTTTTTTAAAGGAAAAGGAAATCATTTTGTATTGAACTAGCTTTGCCGCCATTCTTCATTATTTTGCTTTGTGCGTTATATAGGCCTATAAGATGCTCTTTCTCTTCCAGTGATTATTTGTCAATATACTGCCTCAATGTATTTATCACAAAAAAATGACAAATACCGCGTGGCCTATGCCTTTTTTTTTAAACAATATATTCTGGGGCGGATCCAGCTTTCACTAATAACGGGGCCGGGGTGAACAATATTTTCATCCACATTTTTCCCGATCGATCGGCAGCTCAAAGCTAGTTTTTGTTGGAATCTATAGTCGTAAGAGTACTAAACCCTATAAAAAATGCGAGCGTGAGGTATTATTTTCGGACTGTGTATTGTGTCCTGAAAATTGATCTGAGCAATATGATCATTAAACAATTAAGATGCACACTGACGGATAAGGTGCTCAAAAATTTGAATAAGTAAAGGCCTATTTAGTTCCCTTGTTCGTTTTACTATAAGCCCTTCAACAATGTTTCCGTGTTTTGTATTACATTGATCAGTTAATATTTCTTTATGTCTCATACTATTTCGATATGAATTATACCTTGTCATTGTACTTGTTACTATGATTTTATATACTAATAACTCTGAACTTGTGAACCTGTTTAACCATGACTGAATGAATAAATCAATAAATGAATTGGTATCTAGATGAATATATGTTCCATCGAACAGGCAATGCGAACACAAAGCGCGGGCTAAATTGTTTTTATACTTGTGTAGTGACATGATTGGCTCCCACCCCTCCCCAAGTCTGAATTCCCCTCACCTTTTTTTATTAATTCTTCCTCTTATATTCCCCCCCCCTCTGCTTTCGTTCATATTACTTTGCGCCGCCAATATCGGGGGGGGGGGGGGCGTAACGTCGGCCTCCTGGATCCGCCTATGATACCGGTGCGTAGGTCTGTATGTTATAACCATGTAACATCGATCCCCCTCCAAGTTTCTCTTTGCATTTTTCTTTTCAACTTGTTATGGTAGTATACTGAACAAGAACAAGTATGACGTCTCCTAGGTGCCTCTCCCTCCACCCACTCCTCCTCGGTCCGCTGCATGTGCTCGGATAATAAAATTACGTACTTATCATGGTGATATATATATAATAAAATTGCAAATTTTATTGCAAAAACTGCATTACTCGTGAATTTGTGTTTCGCATTTCTGATGTCTTATTAAATATATATATATATATTCGAGGACATACAGCTAGGCGGAACTATTTGGGGGAAGGGGTCTTCCATCTCTGTGTGATTCCGAAGTTCCGATGATGGTTCAGAGAATGTACTTCATGCAAAATCACGTTTTGGCATGACCTCTCAGCGCTGGGCATATCGACGGACAAAAAAATGCAAAAATGTGATGGATCGAAATGGTAAAAAATATATATTTCAAAGAAAACCATCGTTATAAAATGCAGTCATACCAACATATTTTTGTTAATACCAGTTTGAACTTAGATAAAAATTATAACCCGAGGCTATATTAGCAGCAGGGGCGGCGGAACCGGGGGGCGGCAGGGGCACTTAACCCCCTACATAAAAAATCCCAGTAGGAAAAAATGCCTTTTTTAAATGGAGAGTGCACTTATTTCAAAATGATGTACATGAATGTCCCTTTTCAAAATAAAATACCCTTTTTGAAGTCAAACGATACATTTTAGGTTGGAAATCACAAAATTTTTGGCTCGCGCTTCGCGCCCACATCATTTATTTTTTAGGAAGGCACTCACTTTGTTTTGGTTACAACTTGTGCTTATAATGTTCAATTTTCAGGTTTAAATGTCACAAATCTTCAGCTCGCGCTTTCCGCTCGCATCAAAGGTACACATTATGTTCTTGGTTTCAAACTGCTTAGAATATCCAGTTTTCAGGTTGAAATATTACAAATTTTCGGCTCGCCGCGCTTCGCATCAATTATTATTTATTAAGACACACAATTAAGTTCTTGGGTTAAAAAAGTGCTTAGAATGTCCAGTTTTCTGGTTGGAATATCGCGCTCGCGTCCATTCTTCAATTAGATGCACATCTTTTTCATAACAAAATTGCTCGGAATGTTTGATTTTCATGTCTTATTAGTCATGTTAGTACAAGCAATGTCTAGAATTTATAGCTCGCGATTTGCGCTCTTAACACCTCGCAAGAATGCTCTTTTAACAATAATTTGCGCGATTTGACCAAAAAGCGGCGAGTTTCACAACTTCAGATTTGAAAATGTTCAAACTGTTTGCTTGCTACGCTCGCTCCCGGAAAAATAAAGCCTAAATAGATATTTTATCAATCAGAAAAGACTTTAAAAAGGTTTTGCTCAATTTAATTACTACAAAACGCACAACTACTTTATAACACAGATGATAATCTCATGGTGAAAATATAAGTTTGCATAAAAAATGCAATTTTTTGCATATAAGTGCCTTTTTTCGCTTTGTCCCCCCCCCCCCCAAAAAAAAAAAAAAAAAAAATTGAAAATACGTTCCGTCGCCTATGATTCCGTCACCTATGGCACTCGCTGGTATTTGAATATATCATCATTTACACCCTCTCAAAGAAAGCAGACTTACTTTTGCCCTTTATTTTGCCCACAATGGAACTTACAGGAAAGCATATCAAACAGGATGCAAATGGAGGTCTATTCAGCCGGACGTTATTATACGCTTTGGAGTTTGGATTCTTGTTTGCCTAGAAAACGTAAAGTATTTCAAGAGTTTTTATATTTTCATTACATCTTTGTCCTTATTTGTCCTTATTTCTCTATATCCGTAGCTCTACCATGTGCGCCAAAATAGGGAGAAAAGGGAAGGAAAGAAAAGGGGTTGACGAATTGCTGTTTGACATGGGGGGGGGGGTGGATGCGCCGAATTGATGTTCAACCTAGAGTATGTATATAGCGGGTGCCGAATTTATGTTTTGCTTAGGGGCGCCGAATTGATGTTCGACCTAGGATGTGCCAAATTGATCTTCATCCTAGGGGGGGGGGGGGGGCGAATTAATGTTTTACCTCGGGGCGCCGTATAGATGTTCGACATAGGGGCACCGAAGGGCACCGAAATGATGTTTAACCTTGGGGATGGGGCGCCGAATAATTTTTTTCTATATACGGTTGTCGAGTTGCTGTTTGACATATAGGGGCGCCGAATTGATGTTCAACCTAGGGGGTGCCGAATGGATATTCACCACACGCCAATTTGATATTTGTCTCGGTGCATCAAATTCAGGTTCAATTTACCTAGGGAGGGGAGGGGGTGCCAAACTCATGTTTGCTCCCATCAATTACCAATCATGTTCATGATTACCAAAAGTGCCTAGAAAGTCCTAATTTTAGATCAGAATATAAAAACAAATTCATCCTACTCTTCGCATTAATTGTTTAGTAAGGTGGCGATCCTGTTCATGGTAAGATAAGTGCTTAGAATGTCTGACTTTGTATCAAAATATATAGATTTTTATTCAGCTCGCGCTTCGCGCTCGCATAAACTGTTTTGTTACTGATCATCCTTTTCATGATAACCGAAAATGCTTACTCAAATGTCCAAATTTTAGGTAAGAATATGAAAAAAATTTCATCTCGCTCTTTGCGGACGCATCAATGTTTAGTTAGATGACAATCCTGTTCATGATTACCAAAAGTGCTTAGAATGTCCACATTTTAGGTCAAAATATCAATCACTTTTTAAGCTCGCGCTTCGCACTCGCACAAATTTACGAGGTCAGAATATCAAAAAATTTGAACTCGCGCTTAGCGCTCGCATTAATTATTTAGCTATATACCCATCCTGTTCATGGTTATAAAAAGTGCTTATGATGTCCAGTGTTGGATTGGGAATTCAAAAATTGTCAGTTCGCACTTCGTGATCGCATAAAATGTTGATAGATACTCATCCTGTTCTTGATTGCCAAAAGTGCTCATATATTTTTTTCCCCTCAAATTTTAGGTCAGAATATAAAAAAAATTCAGCTCACGTTTCGCGCTCGTATCAATAATAATTGTTTAAATAATTCATATACATATCATGTTCACGGTTGCAAAAAGCGTAGAAAGTTTGATCGGAAAACAGATGAAAATATCCCCCTCCCCTATTGGCGAAAGCTGGATCTAGCCCCGGTTAAGAAATTACAGCTCCCGCACATAATTTTAGTATGGTCTACCACTCTGATGAAAAGTTGAACTAAATTGAAACCCCAAAACGCTTAAAAATTCTATGCTTTCTGGTCGCATTTATTCTTTTCAAGAAGTGGATACAACTTTGATCTTTTTTTACATGGACACACTATGGACACATTAAAAAAAATGGTCTTCGATTGCCTTTTTCACGTGGTTGTGGAATAAGACAATTCAAAATCCATTTAGGCACTTTGATTGCCTGAGTGGTCGGGTCGGGGTGCAATTTTCCGAAAAGTTCACAGGGGCGCAAAAATAGTGACCCCCTCGTGGTGCAAAATCCTGGATATGCGCATGTCCGTCGGGCATCGTTTCCACTTTTGTACCTCTTTATCTATACCGGTGTGATACTATATAAGTCCATGGATCAGTTTACTTCCATTTCGTCTGATGCCAAATCGTCAAATTGCCAACTCGCCTACTATCATTAAAGTCTACCATAATTATGTTCATCCACTATCGTCTAGTAACCAGTTGGTCCAATAGCCATTCAGTCCATATACCATTTGGTCTAATTGGACAACGTGCTATTGTGCAAAATGAATGAAAATGAATTGGATACTGGACCAAATAGTTGTTCGACGAAATATTGATGGACGGAATGGATATGGACTAAATTAAATCAGACCATGTGGTGAGTGCAAGTTGGCACTTGGCAGTCGACGACTTGGCAATTTACCAATGGACCTACTAGGCCACTAAATTGAACTTGTCCGAGTGTGCCATAACACCTAAACTGCAGGCTTTCTCATATCCGATACCCCCCCCCCCCCATCCCCGCCGCCCCAAGAAAGGGAAGGGGGGCATGGAGGAGAGAGAAGAAATAAAGAAAGAAGTAGATTGTTGAAAGGGAATCAAAATAATATGAATCAAAGGGAATGTAAACGCAATATCATACTCTGTTTGAATCGCTTCTCTTTCATGGAATTTATATTTTGAATAGATCGTTTCATTTCAGTCTTTCACATTATTTTACTTTCAACCCTGTATTTCATCAGCTTTACTATCAAAAGCCTGCGTAGCGAATTACAAAACGTCCCATCCTTGTTTCACCACCCATGACATTACGTAATTATCATTTTATTATTATCATGTAATGAAATTCATACTGTGTTTACACGCTGCATCTGCTGTCAGTTTGACTACCTTGTAAATATTTATTTACAAGGTAAAGCTTATTTCCAAGATAATATTTATTTACAAGGTAAAGCCTATTTCCCCACTGGAAAATAGCTTTAGAGCTTTCGTGGGTCATCCTGTGTAAGCCTGTTGTTTTTAATGCTACTGTATATATATTATGGTGACTTGCGAAATAAAATCAATCAATCAATATTTTTTGATGATATCCAGTTGAAATCAGTGGCGTTCAAAATAATGGGGAAGGATTGGGGCTATATGGATTCCCAAATTTGTCACGGCCAATACAAAAAGAAAGCGAGAAGGGGAACTAATATCTGAATATTATGTCAAAATCTATCACCGATAAAAAATGATTTGTGCCCGACACATATATCTGGCCCCTTAATTCATATATTTTACGTTTATTATTTACGCCAATAGTTCAAGCAAGGTTCCTAACATCTTTCTGTATTTTTCGATGTTTACACAATTCCTAGCCTTGGGTTGGGGGTTGTGTGTATTCCTTATGTTCGCATTTTTTAATGTTATTTTTCTATTTATTTCAATATTATCCTCTCCAACTTTATTATGGTATGACTATTCAAGGAATTATAATTACTCGTTTGCTTGCATGCTCCATGACCGCTTTGCCTTCACTCCGGGGGGGGGGGGGGGGGGGGCACTTACATTGACGAGTGGATACCATGCGCGACCCCAAAAACACGTAAAAAGGATGTCTTTTTGTCAAAAACACAAAAATATTTTAAAAAGGGTATCTATGTTGCTAGGAAAGCTACGTGTTTAGGGTAATATTTTCGGGGATGATGAAACAAAATTAAAATGTTTTATAAAGGATGTCCTTTTTGCCCCAACACTACGTGTTTAGAGTCCGACTTGCGCGAGTTGTGGAAGGTGCATGGGGCCGTACTAAACCAAAATAATGATGTGTAAAGGTAAAACCAACGACCGACGGATCCGACATAACAATAAAATATCGCTGTACTTGTTTAGGGGTTCATTTCGGGAATACTTGCCAAGAGTATCGTTTTGTTTCCAATACTTGTTAAGGGTCGGTTTGAGACGCCAATACTTGTTATTGGGGTGCAGTTTGAGAATATGGAAAATACGTGTTTGGGTGCTTTTCGAGACCCCATGGTCGCGCATGGTATCCACTCGTCAATGGAAGTGCCCCCCCCCCCCCCCCCCGGCCTTCACTTCTCTCAGTGCGTAACTATTACTGTATTCTCATTGATCCCCCTGGAGTTGTAAAAAACCCATAAAGGCAAAATATTATATTTTCATCGGCAGCACATGTGCATTAATTACATCATCATAAATTAAGTACATCAGGGTCCATGATCAGAAAAAGCGTATACCCATTAAACCTCGCCAGATGGGGCTTGTCCCAAAATAAAAATTTTATTTTTGTCTCGTTTCGAAATTTCATTTTTATTTTGGCTGCTATATGCTTCAAGCACATATTTGCTTACTGTATATAGTTTGCCTATGCATTTTACTCATTATATATATATTTTTTTATATATTGTATTTCTCCAGTCACTACATATACGATTGTCACTTGTATTATGATCATGTCTCAAGCATTGTAAATTTGTTTTGTATATTATTCCAATAAATGCAAAAAAATCCTGCAAAAAAAGCCACATCACCACATAGTTGAACCATTCCAACTATTTATACGATCAATACGATCGCCTCGACTGATCTGATACGATTAATTATTCCGCGATTATAATTAAGGCCCTTGGAACCGGGGGTGCAAAGCACCCCCAAGATTTTACAATGGGGTGCGGCGTGCATTATTTTCCATGTAGGCAGCTCCCCCTGGAATTCTGGTATAGGTGTCGAATTGGATAAATGTAGGAAAATTACCAACATTTTGTATTGGAACCTTTTTTAATGTTTTTCTTTTGCTTTGTCAAATTTCCCTCAGCACCGCCACCAAAAAAAAAAATCGTGACAGTGTGAACTTGGCACTTTTTTTTCAATCATAAAAAAGGATTATATTATTTTCCCGCATGAGTTTTGAAATATTGACACGTACGCCAGAATCTCTTTGGTCCTAATATGAAGCATAAATTTCCACGTCTATAAAACAACAGTTATCATTCGTTTTTCCTATAGTTATAGCAGGGAAATGGGAGTTACAATTCCATTGATAAATAAGTCTAAAATGTTATGCCAATCAAGATGCAAGTCCCGGATGCAAGTAATGTCTTTGTCCTGCTCATGTCGCAGTCATTCACATTTTTTCAACGGTTGAACTGCTCTTGCACACTCTGTATGCGTATAGGCCTTTCCCGGAGGCCTTTCTTCCTCTCATTTGTTATAAAATGTCATCTTTTTATCAATTCTTTCTACTTGTTTACTGTCTATGAAGGGGTAGCAAGTTGATCTCCCATGGGGTGCCCCTATCTATTGCTGCATCATTTGTATCCATTTCTCTTTGACCATCCATTTCTTGGGAAAATACATCAATTGGATGATCCATTTATATATGCCTATCCATCCATTCTTTCAGTCATCCATCCACCGGTCGTGCTGATGGTTTGATTATAGCATGGACGTAATAGGTCCATGATTGTATAAAGTATAAAGCGCCCTACTATATCATTATAGGCTACCCCCACCCCCTCCCCATACTACATAAAAACTCGGCGACCCATGTACACATTTCAAAGCAGACGTAATGTACATGCACAATTCCCTTGTACATGTTGCACCTTGCTGCTTCTCCAGGTTTGCTTAGTCTTCTTTCACATACGTTGTTGCACTTTGCCCCACGGCGTGCCTTGTAAAGTTCTGTTGTAAGACTCTACATGCTGGTCGGCCCTGGAAATCACAACTCTGAAGCACGTGCACCGCGCAATACTCAACTTCTCATTTTTCCATATCTCGATGCAAGCTTTCTTGTGTGGATGCAAAAATAAGAGTTTTCCCAGAAATCTTGTCCCTGACGTCATGTCTGCCCCCCCTCATTTTTTGACTCATGACGCCTTTACTCTGCTTGTTCGACCTTGAGCCGTTGGTCCCCTGGTTGCTTGCTCACAGGCATTCGTGCTTTCTTAGCAGTCAGGTAAAAACCTCGGCACAGAAATAACAGAAATTAGCAACTTGATGCGTACGTTGGTCACATTCATGCTATCACGGTCTACACAATGTAGACTACACGTACGTACTTCGCATCAACAGGTTTCTCAGCTCACCTTTTGACCTCGCGAGTTCAATCTAAACAAACGAAGAGTAGTCAAGTGTTGCATTGGGATTGTATCTTCGTTATGTTTTACTACAGGCCTATATTTAACCCCGCATTGGGGTTGCATCTTCGTTATGTTTTACTATAGGCCTATATTTAACCCCGCATTGGGGTTGCATATTCGTTATGTTTTACTATAGGCATATATGATTGCATCTTCGTTATGTTTTACTATAGGCCTATATTTAACCCCGTATTAAACAAACCCTGTTTTATATCGTAGAACCTGCTCTGAAAGTAATCGTTTTTCTCTTCGCCCTTTCCCTTCATGCTTGGCTGTAGACAGAATGGTGGTGGCCGTCTGTTTTAGAGTTTTAAATATTTTTGGTCTAACTTTTTTTTCCAATTTCTCCTCTGTACTTTGCGAGTGGATCTAAATAATCTGAAACTGACTGAAACATTCAGGAAAGATAAAAAAACACCAAAATATCAAATTAGGGTATGTTGTATCCATATCCCTTTATGATGGCTCTCCTGATTCTCTTTCACCAATCCACTTCTTTCTTTCTTCTCTCTCCTCCCTCCCCCTTTCCTTTGGGGAGGGCCAAGGAGTCAGTATACAGAGTATACATACAGTGAGCTGCGCTATAGCGCCTCGCTGTAGTTCCCGTATATGTATCACGCCAAGCTATACATGAAGGGAAAGGTGCATAAAAGAGCTACAATCCACATGAATAAAGATCAAACTCGGAACTCGGCCCTTGCCCATCTCTGGGATTCTCGTATCTCTTTTAGTCTTGGAGTACTTTCAGATTCATGACATAAGAGTCCGAAAGTAAGCCGTATTGGGCAATCCTTTGCTTCGTCATTCACGTCAGATAATCAACGTGTCTGAATCCTTTTTCACGCGTACGATACATTTATGGATATAGCTCAATATAGTATTCTTATCCTGTGTGTGCTATCGCAAATAGTGGATTATATCTTAAACTAATGGTAGAGCGCAAGCATGTCGCTAGCCGCCTAGCATCGGCTCATTGAGCTTGCACGCACCGTTCGATGTTTGCTTTCTACTCAGCTACACACACAGAGTACTGCACTTTGTTGATACGGGGATTTCTTGATACTGCGCATGCGCCATGACGTATTTCATCAATATGCATGAGTCGTAATGAATATGCATGATTCGAACGGTGTTCTAATATCAATTTATTTTTTAACCCGAGAGGGCGTCAATAAGAAAGTTCAAACTTTTATCGTTTAACCGAGATTTGTTATAATATATGTTTCACCCCTCAATATCATGAGAATATAAAAGTTATGCAAGTTTCTTTTCCGTGATAAAATAGAGCAATAATATAGGTATTTAATGAATGTAATAATTTCAAAATTGATTCATTGCCCTTGTCTGAGATCAACCAATCATACACTATACCTTTAATGGGGTCATAATGGAGTTCATCAGTTGCAAATGATACGCTTAGTAACGCTGATTACATGTAGGTAGTGATCGCGAGTCAGAAACAATGGTTAGTCCAAGTCAGGTTCCTATTAAAGGTCTTGTTACTCTTGTGGCTGAGCTGGCATGAATTCACCTGGCTTCTCGCGATAAGTCTGTTTTAGTTGGTATAGGCATTTAATAACAAACATACAAAAGGGCCTTGTTTAAAGTAAAAGCTACCTTGAATTTTGAACTTGCCCCATTTGTGTTTCATGCCAAGTATAAAAAGATGTGATTGTGTACCCATTGGTATCAAAATGATCATGTAACGTAAAGATACATCTTACCCATGATGTAAAGTAAAACAACATTAATTATTTTGAACGTTCAACGGTTCATGTTATTTTTCTTTTTGCCCTTTAATACACTCATACTATAAAATAATACAATTTGCATTTGCCTTGAAATTCCTTTTCAGATGACATATATATTAAATGTAATTTGTTCATTTCAAAAGGAAATTTCCTGTGAATTTATGTAAATTTTAAGTAGGATGAAGTTTATATACATTGTAATAACTTTTTTGTAGTTAGGAGGTAGGAAAATGTTCCCAGGCAAATTTATAGGGCATGAAAATACCTTTAGAATGACACCAAAACCAGCTCTCGAGGTGTTATATACTTAAATTAGAGATATGGCCATTTGAATAGATTTGCGACGTCGTGCTACTTAGTCCAACGTTCGTTAGCCTGTATCTCATTAATTAATTTATTTTTTAAGAGGCTGTTAGCGAAAACATTTGAGTTCTATCCCTTTTTCATGAGTCCCAATTGGTTCCCAAAGTTTTACAAAAATCTGAGAGATGACGGCAGATTCTTTGATGATTTGACATGGAATGACCCCAATTTAATATTGACAATGGTTAACTCAACAACAATAACTGCGTGAGATCGCTGTCTTCCAGTTAGTTAATTACTAGAACTTAAAGTTGAAGACATGACAAAAAAATGAAAAGCAGTGGACGATGTGATGACCAACACAGAACTTGAAGTTAAATGCATGTGACAAGAAATGCATAGCACATATGTACATACACTTAGCATAGTGCGCACCTTGAGCTTGGCAATATACGGTAGTCAAACCGAAAGTAGCCTGAAATAGTGATGTCATAGAATCATGATTCAAATCACGATTGCATTTATACGACCTTTTTTTGTTCGTGATTCTACAGGAAACGTCTTTCCAAACGACCCTTTTTCCGCGTTTCATGTTCGTGAAAAGACGTTTATTTTCACTTTTGACCAAAGGCAATCGTAATTCTGCTGAATCATGATTTGAATCATGATTCAAATCATGATTCTGATTCAAAACATGATTCTAGGGTAAAAAAGTGGTGCATGAACACACCCTTTATAGTGTGGCAAGGTTTAGGGGGCTTTGTAGCCTATTAGGCATTAATAACCCAATTTTGATAGTCTTTGTTCAAAAGGTGAGGAGATCGGACGATTTGATGCATTCTCCTGGGAGTTTATTCCAGCCTGTATCAATGACTCTTTTGCTGAAGAAATGTTTCCTAATATCCAGTCTGGAATGAGTTTTGCTGGGCTTTTGTGAATGACCTCTGGTACTCTGATATGTTGCCAACAAGAGTGGAGGATCTTCACCTCCTCACCTGTATGGTATTGCCCCTAGAGCTGTGATCAGATCCGGTGGGTGTTTCATAAAGCAGTTCGTAAAGTTACGCACAACTTTACGCACAACTGGAACATGTTCTTAGGTCATAAATCTATTACATAGGGATATCACATAGCACAAGGATCACCAGTCATGCGTAAAGTCATTCGTATCTTTCGAACAGCTGTATGAAACACCCACCAGGGGCCGTTACATAAAGCTGTCGTAAGTTAAGACTTAAAAGCAACTTTAAGAACGACTGGTGAGTGGTGATCCTTTCTTACGCGCTTATCCATCGCAAATGAACATGCTGGTACTGTATACCATTTACCACAAGAAATGATCAGCAGTCGTTCTTAAAGTCGCTATTAACTCACAAACAGCTTTATGTAACACCCACCAGAAGAGTGGTAACACTATACAGTACAGATCTATACATCAAGGCTCCACATTAACTTTTTTTGGTGGTGGCCCGTTCGGGCCACCAAAATCTTTGAATAATTTTTTTTGGTGGCCCAATATTAAAGTTTGGTGGCCCGAAAAATATAAAGAAAAACATTAAAAATGAATAAATGGGTATAAATGGTTTAACCACTGTAAAAAAAAATGAAAGAAAATAATAAAACAGCAAAAAAAAGTGTGAGAAAATTCCTTCCCTAAATTTGCCAAAATGTTGGAAAAATTCACATTTCATATTAATGAAATGCCTTCCCAAAGTATTTACTTTCTCAAGAGTTGTTTAAGAAATCATTTATAAACAAGAAAGAAAGTAACTGTCTGTATATTTTTGGCTAGAAAAGACCGGAAAAGACACAGCTTTGAAAGAAACCAAGTAAAAACATACATACAAATGCACATGTTGGACTGTGATGTACTCACCTATGTGTTTTTATGTATATCATTTTCATTTGGAAATCGGTCTTTTTGAGTCAAAAGAGAGGTCATGATTCCTCTTTTTAATGCTTGCAAATAATCAGGATACACCAGATTTTAGCAAAAAGGTCTGTAGAAGGGCATTTCATTGGTGTAAAATGTGACTTTGACGTGGATTTTCATAGATGGTCATTTTCAAACATAAGTGGACATGGGGGTGAAAATTAAAACTTGCTATAAATCAGTAGGCGTCAATGGTTTTTGAAACTAGACATCTCAAAGTATGTTTTTCCATTTCAGTTACATAAAATTATTCGTTGTGTCTTGAAATACAGTGAATTTAGTGCAAGGGAAATTTAATGTTACAAAATGCTGATTTTTGCATTAAAATTCACATATTGCCTATCACAATATAAAATTTGTATTAGAAGCATATTTGTTGGCAAGTTACAAGCTCTGTATTGTATCTAATTCTTAAATAACAAACAAAAATTATCTGAAGTGTTTTTCTGAAAAAAGTAGATCTTTAAAGTTTTCAAAACTGGTTGTCGTGTCACTCACGTTTTAAAGACAAAAAGTTTTCTAGAGCTGTGTATTCTGAAAATTAATTTATTCCAGTACAGGAGCAAATACAGTTTTCCCATACCTTATTGTATATAAAGTAACTTGGTCCAATGTGTTAAGGTTAAGCTAAAATTAACTGTTAAAGTTGTGTCGTGTCACTCACAAAGTCGTGTCACTCACGAAATGTCGTGTCACTCACGGTCTCATATTGTGTATAAAAAAGGACATCAAATAATTTTTAAAGCATTTTACGAGATAAATTCAGGGATGGAGTCAAAATGTTGTTCCTGACATCATTTAGGCCTAGGTAAGGCTAATATTTTTTCCCATTTTCCCAACTTCACCCCTATCAAGGGAAATATTGAATTTGACGTTTAGTTCATCTATTTTCTTTCTTCTCCAAGGTTTCCTCAGTTTCAAAAATCCTGACAACTTTCCATTTGTGTGAAGACTCAGATCCTAATTCATATTTTAATGATGTACTGAGATAAAAGAATATACTAACATAATCAATCGACACAAAATTATGAATAAGAGAAAAACCACTAAACATAGTAATGAAAATATTTACAGTGCATAAAGATTTGGTGATGGTTCAAGTTAGTCAGGTATGACTTGAACATTCTCTGTCTCCATAATTACGAAAATGAGCAGAACATTCACCTATATCTTTCTGGGAATGTTATTTCTTTGTCTTTAAGGTTTAAAGCTAGCAAGGTCAGGGATCTTATTTTGAAATTTGCAGAAATAGATAAAATATTCTAAACTACCCTGAGCGGGCCGATGCAAGTTCAGAGCAGATTTGCATTACACACAACAAATTGATAGAGTAAATTATGTATACCCTGGTATGTACAATGTAGGTCCCAACAAGTACCAACCAAGACCGAATTGCATTTGAGCAACTTTGATGAGTTGCCGTGTTTTCATGTAGATCAATTTTTCTTGGGGGTCCGGGTACCCTGGTTAGAACTGAGCTGGACCTCGTGGGGAAAAAGCTATGCCATATGGAGGTATAGGGGGAGTATTTGATGGTTTGGGATGCTGAATTTAATTTCAGTGTAACATCCAAGGGCTCATCAAAGGAAAGGCTAGTGACTTGTAGTTGTAGGTAATACCAACAGACTGTGCTGTGGCTTTTTGCAAGAATCAGGTACTGACTACGTGTCTTTCACCTCGTGGCTTTCCATGTATTACCCGTGGTTTGGTTTATTATCAAATATGATAATTAGCAATGAAAAGCAGCTTGCAAGATTCCTGCTGAAAATCATAGCTCCGAATTTTGGTACAGTGCCTTTGGAGGGGTCCACATACAAGCAGTGTTCAGGAGAAAACCAATGCTTGATGAATTGAACTTGATCCCTATTAAAGTTTCTCAAGTACTTGCTAATAGTCCATCTGAAGTGTGCAGCCAAGTAAATGTGGTTTGGTACAGTGTACAAAAAAGACATTGAAGCTGCCAAGTCCTATTTGGACAATGCCTAAAATATTTAAGGAGGATAATATTGTAATCCAATATTTCAAGAAAAAGGAGTCATACATGACATCACTGGCTACCAGACCATGCCAGATGATGCGAGTGACTATTGAGAATACCTTTCTTACAAGGAAAAATTATTCCATCAGTTGTTAATGCTGAATTGTAGACCCGTAAACAGTCATATACAGATAGGGAGAAAGAGTTAAAGTTTTGAATGAAATCAGGCCACAAAAAGAATGTTTGAGTTGATGTCAATGCCAAGACCACATAACACCTCCTTCAAGTGCTTCCTCCTCCAAAGAGGAGAGTGGTAGAAGCCCGAGTGTGACAATAATGCGGTATGGTATAGGGAATGTGAGTTGATGGGCAAATATGACCATAAACCAAGAATAAATCATTAGGATGACACATTATCAACTTTGAAGAAGGCAGTTGTTATGTAATTAAGCTTGTTTTTTGGTTGATGGGATTTCACTCTTGTACATCATGCCAAAAATACTTTCGTTGTTGAGATAAATGTTGTATTTTTGCACTTGTCGTGTCACTCACGTTTTGGATGTCGTGTCACTCACGGTATATAGGAGGGCACCATTTTCCATAGAGAAGGTTTGATTGATTCTGACTATATGTGCTAGATAGGTACACTATTTACATACATGTATGGGTACTCACAGTACTCATGGACAGCTACTTGGGCACGAATCAAATCATAAGTGATAATGGTCAGAAACCCATGTCCAAAATTTGTCGTGTCACTCACGCATCATTTTTCAATCATATCTACTAAACAAATTGTAGAATTCAAATCAAACTGGTAGTGGCCCATGCCAGTCCTACATTGTATATAATACAGTAGTCATGATTGATTCATAACTTTTAAGTTTAAAGATATGAGCCCCTAACCCTCTCCGATTGTCGTGTCACTCACGTTTGAAAATGACCAGTTCTGTGGAAGATTTCTTAGCAGCAACATTTCGTATCGCAGCTCCCTGAGTCTGAGTAGGCTGCTAACGCACAGCTGCTTCAAGCATGCAAAGCTCACGCCAGCCGGCCGGCGCAGCCGGCTGGATAAAAGCTACTTAATGCTATAGCGGTAGGCCAACTTTGTGTGTGTGTTTGTGTGTAGATCAACAAAAAGGGCGCATGACGAACTGGCTTGCAATTTGAATTGTAGAAAGTTGATAAATGCGTGCAAAATGGGGAGAAAAATTGCGCTATTCTGAAAATTATTGGTTGCCCGATTCGGGCCACCAAAACTTAATATTTTTTCATTAATGGTTGCCCGAGGTGAATTTCTGGTGGCCCTGGGCCACCGGGCCACCGCTAATGTCGAGCCTTGTATACATGTATGTAGGCAATACCAAGCAAAAGATAACCTTTTTCATCTCGTCCCCTCGGTGCTACCATGAACCTGCCAACAAGATATTCAAATCCACACTTCAGTGCTGCTTGACCAGCACCCGCTCCCCCCCCCCCCTTGCACATGCATGTACCAGAAATTGGATTTATACAGTACATGTACCTCTGTGATATCACAAAAAGTCACATGATTCAGTATTTTGACCAAATTCCATGTTTGTTTTTTTAGTCAAAATATGTGTACAGATGTGAGACCTTAGACCTACATGTAAGAAACAAAAATAAGGAAGTGGACCTTAGGGCCGTTTCATAAAGCTGTTCGTATTAAGTTAAGAGTGACTTTAAGAATGACTGGTGATCCTTTGTTGTGGTAAATGGTATATTCTTTGGTGATGGTTACGCGGCGCGTAAGAAAGGTTCACCAGATGTTCTTAAAGTTGCTCTTAACTTTATACAAACAGCTTTATGAAACACCCACCTGCATCATTGGTTTTAATTCAACAGAGGAAGATTTTGAGGTTGGGCCATGATGGTCCGTCCCTTAGCCTTTTAAGGGTCCCAACTAAAATTGCTTCAATTCTTTTTAGAATATTTTAAGCATTTTTGACGATCCCAATGGCCTGATCAGGCTTGTACACAGATGAACATGATATAGAAAAAAAATAGCTACATGGTTAAACACCTTAAAGGACAAGTCCACTTTAACAAAAAGTTGATTTGAGTATTTAAATCGAGAAAAATCCAACAAGCATAACACTGAAAATTTTATCAAAATCGGATGTAAAATAAGAAAGTTATGACATTTTATAGTTTCCCTTAATTTCACAATTTAACAGTTATACAGGTATGCACATCCTGGTCGGTATGGAAATGGGAAATATGAAATGTTCTGATTTTCTCCTCATTGTCAAGTGAAACAATGATTAATTCCTCCCTGAACATGTGGAATTAGCATTGTTTAATACTATATGGTTCAGTCCAACATTCTCGCCAGGTTCATTCTGATGCTTGGCGGCGCGAAGCAACGCAAGCCGCACAGCGGCCTCTGTGCGTGCGAAGCACGCACGGGGGGAGGGTTCGGGAGGTAGCTATTGAAAATATCAATATCGACGAGCTTAGATTGCTGCTGAATGCACCACATTATATGTCTATTTGATGCTTCTTCGGCCCCACAGCCGTAACGATTGCGCGTATTGCGATTGAAGCAGAAAATCAAGGCATATACTGATATCAATTCAAAGGAAAAGATTGAAAGTCAATCTCATTTTATACCTACAGTTATAGATTTATTCACATCGATGATATCGATAATTTTAATCCATACTTTCCAATGTCTAGATCTCTACATCCTTAGAAAGTGCGATTGATTTTGTGAATGTGTAGCACCCCTTTGGTGTACTACATAATATTTCCAGCTTATATATGTTTTCTTTATTCAAACATATATCTTTTTAGCTCCGATATGAATTCTTATATATCTTTATCATGTATTACTTCTATATGTTTCATTTCTTGAGAATATAAAATATATATTCTTCCTCCCAACTTATATCACATTCACATACCTACAGTGCATGTGTTATATATCAAAAGGCTTGCTGCTTGCAGATCCTATGATAACACTCTTTTGTTTCTATATTAACCGGTCTGAGCTAAACAATTGATGCTCAGATTATTTCAGGTTTAATGGGCCTTTGTGCTCTAGACTCGAGACACCTGCTTTGTCTGAAGAAGAATTTCCCTCCAAATTCTGTTTTGCACTCACCCCTATAGTGGACTGAACTAGTCCATTATTTGTATAGGTTAGTTTCAGATTTGAATATTATATGTTTATTTTATAAATTTTGACATATAATGAGATGTCTTATTTTAAGTATTATGTTTTATATTATATTGTTGTATTTACAAATACATAAGTATTTGTGGAGTTTAGTCAAGTAGAAATGACCATGGATCAACTCCTGGACTATTACATAATATTAAACACCCCCACAAGTTACAATATTGGAAGAGTCCGCTTTCTACTTCCAAGGGCGATGTTCCTGTCTCATCACATTTTGCTTTTGGAGATGGAGACAGAACAGACCTCCAAGAATTACCTCTCATAATTCTTGTATTTTTAATTCCTGCTGTACAGGTAAGATCCAACAGTCATTTTCTACATATTATTATATAATTGTAATATTTATTGTGTTTTAATATTATTCATGAAATTTATGAATAATTGATTCCAGTTCCTTGTTGTAATTTAATATTTGAAATACAGTGTGTCTGAACTTGTTTGAAAGTTCAACACTTATTGAATATTTATACTTTGGCATTTTCAATATGGCACAAGCCTTCAACCAATGAAACTATATTGATATATTCTTACTTTATTATATTCCATTATCTCAACTATTTCATAACTATTACATTTGCTATTTCATTGATAGTCGAATATTCAAATATCGAAATGTATTAACAATATTTTAAAGAATGATTTAATTTTGATCGATAGTCAGACACATTTTGCTTTTGGAGATGGAGACAGAACAGACCTCCAAGAATTACCTCTCATAATTCTTGTATTTTTAATTCCTGCTGTACAGATTTCCATTGACATGAATTGGCTCATAAGCCATCTCTCCATCTCATTGAGACCCTTATATATATAATTTCATGTTGTTTAGTTTATGATATAGTGCTTACTATATTACAATATGGTTACTTAGTTTTGTTAGTTTTTTTTTAGTTGATATGAAGTTCCTAACTCCATTTATATGGAGCTCATGATAACGGTATTAATCATTATGTGACAAGTCGTCTCATATATATATATTGTATATAATGTAAATACGTTTTATTAATAATAAAGGAATAATCATCTTTTTCCTTTAATCAAGTTAGTAAAGAAACTTTATTTGAATGTCTTTTTATGTAGTTATTAAGTAAGTAACATATTAACTGTTGAATGCTTATGACTGTGTGTATGCTATAATATGATTGTGTATGCATGTGCTAAGGTTTAACTATTTTTAGTAGTTTATCGATATAATATTAAGTTCCACACCTAGTAGACCGACAGGTAGGGAATAAATACTGATATAGATATACATTCCCTCTATATCATTTGTATTTAATATATAATTTAAAGTCTTCCGCTGCATGTTAGTTGTATTTAAAGATCCTCCCCCTACCCGAAAAATGTCGGTGCTACAATTGGTAGCAGAGCGAGGTTTATATTTTTTTGTTAGTAGACTATAGTATTGCTATGTCTTTGCAATTGTTAGGTTTATAATTGGTATGACCAAAGTGATAGTATATTCATATTCCTTTTGTTTATCTTTTGTATAAATGGTATTAAGGGAGAGAAGGTGTAAGTATAGGTATTATGTGAAAATACCTTTAGGAACTCTTATATGATTGTAGTTCATTTTGTTCCGTTTGTGTTGTTTATTGAAAATCCTTATCTCTACACCATTTAGCTCTGATGTTTGAGTAAGAAGATATTACATGGATAGGAGGATGCATGATAGGTTATTTAGAAAATCTTTTGCATTATACTTTTGCAGCATTTGTGTGCTCACTTATGGTTCATTTATTATAGGGTTTAGGTTTGAGACTTTTCGTGTTCAGATCCTGGTACTATCAATCACTCATCTAAAAAGTTTGATAGAACATTTGTTTCGAATCCACTTCTTGTATTCACATGATTGTGGCTATGCCTTTGTTGTTTGTAATTCTGTTAGTTCATTTTTTTTTAGATTAAAATGGAATTAGTTATGGTATGGCCTGGAGTAAAATTTTTTTGTCTTTTGATTTGGTCTTTGTTTTTGAGAGTTCATATATTGACTCAGGATACAGTTTTATGATGATAATGTGTATTAAATTCTGTTACGATGGAAGACTCATCTTAGTGAAAAGATTGAAAGTGACCTTCCCTGCATTGCAAATAAAGAGATGTTGCGCAAAAGGTCCTCCATCATAAATTATTGTTGTCAATTGGAATGAGGCAATAAATATCAGAATAGAGGCGAATGGTACGATTCACCTTCTGGATATGCACAAATGTCAATTAATTGTTGAGAGTTAAGCTGATGGACTTTTGTTGTTCCGATCTAGTAAATTCTTCTCCTGAAGTTAAGCATTGTCGGTATGAGCAATATATCGAATTGTTTTCCATTCGAGCCATTCAGTAGGGGACATAACTTGTATTGTCTAAAGAATAACCCTTTTGATTGAGGTATTTCATTTGGGATTAGCGAAAATAAGTTTGCTACTGATAAAATTGGTATAGGGAGTAAGATAGGATGAACAGCAAAGTTGTTGGAAACAGTGATGCATTTTGAAAGATTGAATTAAATAAAGTCCAGACTTACCTATACTATTCCAGGCTCTATAAAGCATGAGGATATAGCATTGAATGCAAATGCAACCTCAGAAATATTGAAGTAAGATTAAGAAAGTCAATATAATTAGGAGTGGGCTATACATGGGTCAAAAATACTTTTTTTGTAATTTCAATATGACAACAGTTTTTTTTTATTCCTTGTAATGTATCTCAACATGAAATGACAATATTTTTTGTCTCGGGTCCGAGAAAAAAGTGTGCCGGGCCAAAATCCAAAATGGCCGCCAAAACCCCCCAAAATCACAGTTTTGGCCACAACTTTTTTATTTGGTGGTCAATTTCTCTGGTTTTGGTGTCTATTCATATGTTTTTTGGGAGGGGCAATTTGTTTTTCCTATAATTAGTACTTTTAAACCATTATTTGTAGAGTTAAAAGGTAATTATACCTAAATTTTCCCATTTTTGTAGCCTTATTTCAGCTAAAAAGTAGGTTTTATCATCCTGGGGTTCTGGGATATTAGATGGTACGAGGTCAACAATAGCAAGCAGCTTCATATAGCTATATTGCTTTTATTCCTCCACTTTGGGTTTTACGGATATTTGTGAAATATATCTTATTAAATAAAAAAATGTCAATTATCCATTGGGGCTATACAGTACATATGTACAATGTACTGTACATACATACTGCACTGCATAAATGCATTGGCCACCATGGCAGATAACAAGGCTTGTATAAACTATAGTGTCATAGAAATGAGCTCTCAGGTTTAGAATTAGATGCCTCAGAAATTGAAGATATGTTTTGTCTCAGAAATTGAGGACATGTTTTGTCAAATATGCTAATTCAGGGGGCGGAGAGAGGTAATTTACACTGTAGCTATTCTGGGCCCCGTTGCATAAAAATTTACCATAATGTTAACTTAACTTAATGGTAACTTGCATACAATCCTTTATTCTGATTGGCTGTTGATCAGCATTACCATGATACTTGTAGTTACCTGACCCCATAAACATAGGCCAGTTAGACACCGGAACCAGGTTAAAAAAAAGCCTCCAAATGAAGAAGATATGGCTAAAAATGTGATGTACGTATACATACATGTATGTGATATTTACATGTAAGTGTAATTTAATTTGCTGGTTTCACCATGTACATCAGCTGACAAGGAATCAAATTCACAATCTAATTCTAAACTTTTGAAGCTCATTTCTATGACACTATAGTTTATATACAGGCCTTGTCATATGCCATGGTGGTCAATGCATGGATATACATGTACGCAGAGTAGTATGTACAGTGCATTGTACACCGTATAGCCCCTATGGATAAATGACATTTTCTTTTATTTGATAAGATATATTTCACAAATATCCGTAAAACCCAAAGTGGAGGAATAAAAGCAATATAGCTACATGAAGCTGCTTGCTATTGTTAACCTCGTACCATCTAATATCCGAGAACCCCAGGATGATAAAACCCACTTTTTGGCTGAAAAAAGGCTACAAAACTGGGAAAATTTAGGTATAATTACCTTTTAACTCTACAAATAATGGTTTAAAAGTACTAATTATAGAAAAAACAATTTGCCTGCCCCCAAAAACATATGAATAGACACCAAAACCAGAGAAAATGACCACCAAATAAAAAAGTTGTGGCCAAAACTGTGATTTTGGGGGGTTTTGGCGGCCATTTTGGATTTTGGCCCGGCACACTTTTTTCTCGGACCCGAGACAAAAAATATTGTCATTTCATGTTGAGATAAGGTAAAAGGAACACAAAAAAACTGTTCCCACAGTAAAACCAAAAATCACCCATTTATAGCCCACTCCTAATATAATTGATAAAGTATGAATAGATAATTGTTCACCCACCTTGGTGAATCTTTTTAAATTATATTTGCACTTAAAATGCAAGTCACTTTTATAGGAAAAGACCTGTCATATGTTGAACAGGCACTGGTATGTGTGTGTATTTTGTGTGTGTGAGAATGTCTTTTAAGTTTTATGTATCAATGTGCATACTTTATTTGAGTAGTAAGTTCTGTTGACAGATTAGGTCACGTGGTAATATGTTTGTTATATTTACATCTAATTTCATTGTATTGTTTTAGCTGTTAATCTGTCTTGTTAGAAATGTACATCTTAGAGGTAAGCCTGAGTTGGCTAACAAGTGGGGAGATGATGTATATGTGGTTCTATCCAAAATGGATGACTCGCCTGTCTATCGTGTTCAACGGGTGGGTACTGATCTTGCTCCAAAGGTCCTCCATAGGAATCTTCTATTGCCATATAATGGGCAACAAGAATCAGAACCACAGGTAGAAGATGCACCTACCACTATTAAAACAAACTCATCACCCCAAAGAAAGCCAACTGCAAGTCTAGAGAGGCTAGCAACAGGAAAGAATGTTCATCAGCGCCTATTGAGAGTGATGATGATGGAGATTCTAATAATGATTTGTTTGTCCCTGTTCCAGTCATTCCTATTCATGAAGAAGATAATAATATTAGTAGTACCAATACCACTGTAGATCCTATCTTTTCTGACCCCAATACTGAATCAATAGGACCCCCAGAGATTGAAAATCCCCCTATCAATCCCTCGGTAGTTGATATCCCTCCTAGTGATAGTGAAAGTAGTACTGAAGAAGTGGGTACATTGAGCAGTGATAGGTGTGATATGGATAATGTTCAGAATGCTAATTTAGATTATTCAAATAATTCAGATAATTCAAATAATTCAGATAATGTCAATAACGACACTCTAGAAGCACCTAGAGTTGATAGTAAAATGGAGGTAAATGCAAATCAACCTGTACTTCCATCAGATGAACCAGAAGTGAGACGGTCTGTTAGGCAAAATAAAGGTGTAGCTCCTAAAAAGCTTAGCTATGAACGTCCAGGTGAACAGATAAATCTAGATTTTAAGTTAGCCCTTGTACAACAGATGAGAGCTTTCATGAATGATCTATTATAAATGTGTGATTAATTACTGTTGCGTATATATGGAATGTTTATGTATTCCTTAATTGCAGTTTTAATTATACATTTTTTTTTATTTAGTTTTGTTAAAATGCTGATTAGATAGGTTTCATGCCTACTATATAATGTCAGTAGATTTTTCTATTTTTATGGTAAGATAGATTATGATATATATGTTAATATATAGTCATTAACTGATAGGGTATTGATAGGAGAGTTGTAACTTAATTAGATTATTAAGTTAGGATGAGGGTTTACAATTGAGTTTGGAGTTGATGCTTCATCCGCCACATCCGTAGATGAGGACTGGATCTATTGAAGTTCCACCATCATAGGAGCTGTTTTCAACTCTCAATATGCCCTATCGCCAACGTGAGGATAGACAAGATGACAACAGCAGAGAGAGCACTCATCGCTTCGCCACTGATTAATGATGCCTGAAATTATCTTGTATGTCATTGGTGACATGGGTGAACTTGCATAGCATGTTTGAAAATTATAAATTGCAACAGTGCTTTTCATCAAGCCTGATAAAACTGTGAGCTGAGGACATTGGTCCATATCCCATGTTTATTCCTATGACTTCACCAAGCTGGTCCTGTTTCTTTTAATTAGAACTCGATGGGCATCTATATACTACTTGGCTGCGTCATGTGAACCACACTCGCATGGATTAGACTCTCGAGCAATATGGAGACTAGAGTTGGGATCTCAACATCTACAGATTGCAGCTGTTTGTTATATTCCTCAGAAGGTCTGAGAAGAAAAGCATTGAACTTTTCGATGGTGTTATTGGAACTTTGAATGATATATATATGTATATATAATATATACTAATTTTTCTCGCACGATATCTATTTGTGTTCTTTTCATGGGACACTATTTTTTAAGCGGGGAAGAGTTGTAGCACCCCTTTGGTGTACTACATAATATTTCCAGCTTATATATGTTTTCTTTATTCAAACATATATCTTTTTAGCTCCGATATGAATTCTTATATATCTTTATCATGTATTACTTCTATATGTTTCATTTCTTGAGAATATAAAATATATATTCTTCCTCCCAACTTATATCACATTCACATACCTACAGTGCATGTGTTATATATCAAAAGGCTTGCTGCTTGCAGATCCTATGATAACACTCTTTTGTTTCTATATTAACCGGTCTGAGCTAAACAATTGATGCTCAGATTATTTCAGGTTTAATGGGCCTTTGTGCTCTAGACTCGAGACACCTGCTTTGTCTGAAGAAGAATTTCCCTCCAAATTCTGTTTTGCACTCACCCCTATAGTGGACTGAACTAGTCCATTATTTGTATAGGTTAGTTTCAGATTTGAATATTATATGTTTATTTTATAAATTTTGACATATAATGAGATGTCTTATTTTAAGTATTATGTTTTATATTATATTGTTGTATTTACAAATACATAAGTATTTGTGGAGTTTAGTCAAGTAGAAATGACCATGGATCAACTCCTGGACTATTACATAATATTAAACACCCCCACAAGTTACAATATTGGAAGAGTCCGCTTTCTACTTCCAAGGGCGATGTTCCTGTCTCATCACATTTTGCTTTTGGAGATGGAGACAGAACAGACCTCCAAGAATTACCTCTCATAATTCTTGTATTTTTAATTCCTGCTGTACAGGTAAGATCCAACAGTCATTTTCTACATATTATTATATAATTGTAATATTTATTGTGTTTTAATATTATTCATGAAATTTATGAATAATTGATTCCAGTTCCTTGTTGTAATTTAATATTTGAAATACAGTGTGTCTGAACTTGTTTGAAAGTTCAACACTTATTGAATATTTATACTTTGGCATTTTCAATATGGCACAAGCCTTCAACCAATGAAACTATATTGATATATTCTTACTTTATTATATTCCATTATCTCAACTATTTCATAACTATTACATTTGCTATTTCATTGATAGTCGAATATTCAAATATCGAAATGTATTAACAATATTTTAAAGAATGATTTAATTTTGATCGATAGTCAGACACATTTTGCTTTTGGAGATGGAGACAGAACAGACCTCCAAGAATTACCTCTCATAATTCTTGTATTTTTAATTCCTGCTGTACAGATTTCCATTGACATGAATTGGCTCATAAGCCATCTCTCCATCTCATTGAGACCCTTATATATATAATTTCATGTTGTTTAGTTTATGATATAGTGCTTACTATATTACAATATGGTTACTTAGTTTTGTTAGTTTTTTTTTAGTTGATATGAAGTTCCTAACTCCATTTATATGGAGCTCATGATAACGGTATTAATCATTATGTGACAAGTCGTCTCATATATATATATTGTATATAATGTAAATACGTTTTATTAATAATAAAGGAATAATCATCTTTTTCCTTTAATCAAGTTAGTAAAGAAACTTTATTTGAATGTCTTTTTATGTAGTTATTAAGTAAGTAACATATTAACTGTTGAATGCTTATGACTGTGTGTATGCTATAATATGATTGTGTATGCATGTGCTAAGGTTTAACTATTTTTAGTAGTTTATCGATATAATATTAAGTTCCACACCTAGTAGACCGACAGGTAGGGAATAAATACTGATATAGATATACATTCCCTCTATATCATTTGTATTTAATATATAATTTAAAGTCTTCCGCTGCATGTTAGTTGTATTTAAAGATCCTCCCCCTACCCGAAAAATGTCGGTGCTACAAATGCATGTTGCTTCTTAATATGTCAATGACCGACTACGTCTACGGACCACATGCGTAGCCCTAGGGCCCTTGCGCCGCGCCATGCCGTTATCAAAATCCAAAGATTGTTGCGAGGTATATAGACACGAGGCTTCCAAATAATGGGCATCGGTATTCATGAGACAAAATTTGCATTTTTGTTTGTTTTGTTTTTTGATGTACTCACTGAAACTATAACTCTCATAATTAATAGACTTCTGTTGATGATGTTTATACTAATAATATCAAATCAAGATTCGTTTCTCACTATCAATTATTGCTCATCTGCAGTAACAACATTTTCATTTGTATCGTTCTTTACTCCCCATAAAATAATGAATGTGCCCATCACGAGCGTGAGAAATATTTCTTTGATATTGCGATTTTGTTGTTCTTATCAATCAAAGGGGAGGGGGTCCTGGAGAATGAAAAGGTGATGTTGAGATCGTGTGTGTGGGATTGGTGAAGAAGTCAATATTCGAAGCGAATACACATGTCTATACTACTGATTATGAGACGGCTGAATAATCTTTCTTTACATGTAATTTTGGCGATTTTAAAATTTAAAAATATTAGTCTTGCACCATGAGTGGGAAGAGGTACGTGATTCAATAAATTTCAACACAATATAACTATAGGTGCAGTTTTAAAGTTACAGAAATTCACGAACAGATTATTAAAAATGAAAAGAAAACGAAGTAAGAAAGATCTTAATTTTATAGCCCCCATCCAACATGAATAATATTTGAGGTCACAAATCAGCTTATTTGCACTCAAACAACAACAGGTCACGCACGTTGCACACATTCCAAGGGCGGGAATTCGGGGAATCCCTTTTTCAAGCACAATGATTGGCTCGACCCAGAAAGACTTTGGTGCATCTTGTTCACATTCCAACTCATTTCATAAATATCACCCACTCGCAGTAATTAGGCTAACGAAACTCTTTATAAAGCATAATTCCGATATAAAAATATATATAAAGACATAAGTGAAATTCAACAATTCATCCAACGATATTCAAATTATACTATACTAGCAACTCATGTGGGCGTAAACAAACGAAATGCATATCCTCTAAAACGTTCACACATATCAACTTCAATAATTCGTATTTGAAATTAATATCTGTGAATGAATTGTTAATTCCACTTTATGTTGAATGTGTACTTCGAAATCTATTGAATCATGTACCCCTCCCGACCCAAGGTGGATTTCCCAATCTCCATAAAGATTATTCAGCCACAATCACAGCAGACATATCCATAATTGAAAATTAATTTCATTCGCTCCAAACATATTGACTTCTTTTCGCCAATCCACCCCCCCCCATTATTCTCTCTTTCTCCTTTACACAGATTAATTTCAATTATTTTATTTCAAATCGTGTATGTAATTGTTAAGCACATGTAGTTGTACAACAAATTCATGAAATATTCAGTGTGATGACTAAAAACATTTCTCGAGACAGTGACGGGCGCGTTCATTATTTAATTGGCGGGTAAAGAGCAAAAAAAGAACAATATAAATAAAAATACACTGTACTGAACGTATATAACTCATATAAACAATAAGTCGTAATTTGATAAATAGTATGAATAATATTAATAAAAATTATTACTTAGGAAAATCATAATTTATTCAATGAATATCTGAAAATAAAAAAATCATTCAAATTAGTTTTGGACCCCATTCAATTTTGGAAGACTCGGATCAAGGATTTTGATGCCATGTGCGATTTGTATTCTGTACTGCAGCTGAAGTGTGTCATGTGCATGTGGCGAGTGAGACAGAACTTGGTAGACACACCGTCGCGAAATTAATCAACACTTTCAAAAGATTGATGTAGAGATCGAGACTTTGGACATTATGGAGTAAAATCGGAATATAAATGTGAATAAATCATTTTGCTGTTTACAAGTAAATGAGTTAGACATTACATCAATCCATTCCTTTGGCTTTGTCATTACTAACGGAATCTTTGAATTAAAACTTTCACAATTCGCTCTACGGCAGTGTCATCGGACAAGCATTCGTTCATGTACTCAGGCAGGGACTGGATGAAATTGAGTTTCGATCGAATTTTGATATTTTTGGCACACTTTACTTTTGACAAAATAAGTGACAATATAAAATGAAATTCGTAACATCTGAATTTATTGCCCAAACAAGTTAGCCACGGCCACGGTACTCTTTTCCCCTCACTTTTTTTTAGCGTACCGGTATATACATTGTAGTGAGCAATGCGATTTGCAAATGCGAGATAAACATTTTCGCGCCTCTAGCCTACGAATCACGAACGAGAGTTTGGGGCCTCGATCCGAGGTCGTATCGTATTTATGTCATAGCGTAGACTTCGCTCTGAGTGAGTCAAAGAAATCCCGGGAAGAAATTGTGAACGAAATAATGGATAAGTTTTTTTAGGATCTGAAAAGCTATTTTTAAAAATATATAATTCAGTTTTTCAGTTTCATTTATTCAAATCAACATTTTTCTGGGTGAACTTGACCTTTAGTCAGCTTTACATGTATATGACTTCCTTTTCCATTCTCAACAGACAATGACTCTGCATTTTAAGGCCACGCTCCTCAAAATCATTTGTTTTTTGGCCTGCATCATCCCATTTTAAAGCTAAATGAAAGTAGTTGCAGTAAAACACTGATTTCGTGAGAAAGTCTGTAAAACCAAGATTAAAGGAGAATGAAACCCTTGAAACCAGCTGAATCCATATCAAAGAGAAAAATCAAAGAAACATATTGTTGAAAGTTTGAGGAAGATTGAATGAATAATAAGAAAGTTATGAGCATTCGAATATTGAGATCACTAGTGCCATGTAGATCCTCCCAACGGCAATGCGACCAAGATCTGTGATATCACACACGTACAACTCCCTCATTACTTTAGTACTTATTTCACTTATATTCTCACTTTTATAGAGTCTATCACAAGGTGAGGTGTTCTCTTTATGAGATGACAAGTACAGAGGTTTCACAACATTATATCATTGATGAATCGTTTGTCATATGATTAGAATGAGCAAAAAGAGATGTTTTGGGGTATATTTTCAGTGTCCAAATGGGAGAGTTGTACGTGTGTGACATCACAGATCTTGGTCGCATTGCCAATAGGAGGATCTCCATAGCATTAGTGATCTCGACATTCAAATGCTCATAACTCTTTTATTACTAGTCCTATTTTACTCAAAGTTTTGTTGATCTTATTCTTTGATTTTTCTGCTTTCACAAAAGCTAACTTGCTCCAAGAGTTTCATTCTCCTTTAAGTATTACTATATCATCGTGGATCAAGATTTGGTACAGTTACATAAACTGAACTTTGTGAAATCATAAAATCTAAGCTGAAAAACGATCACACTGAAGATCACCAAAACAAATAGGAACACGTAGGACAGTGTATTATTATTGCTTGAATAAAGACCCGACGTAACTGACCGAATCCGCGCTTATTTTGCTTATTTCTCGGCAATTACACAATTTCTTCCAGAATCCTTTGGCACATATTTTTTATTCATACAAACAGACACTAGATTAGATTCTGTAAAAAGTCATCTTGAGATCGTTACCACAACTGGCATTTATCTTTAACCTGATTTTCTTAAAACTGCTACCATATTGATCAGGACAATAATCTGCTTCAAATAAACTTAGTTTTTAAATATGACCCCCCAAAAAAAAATATGAAGAGAAACCATTTCTGGCCAGGAAAATTCTTTCTACATCTTTTTAGCTGGAAGGCCGAAGTAGAGTATAAAATGAGGTTTTCCTTATCTCTAGTCTTGACCATGTTAGACGTATGCAGGCCGCCTCGATCACCAGAGAACCTCTTAAATTACGAGAACTGCATTCATACCAACCCAAAGAACATCCTTTTGGGGTAAGTTATCTAGACTTTTAAGTTACGATCATGTCCAGTACACTCAAAATGAGAAATTCTTCTGAGCTTTTGATAAATTTCAATATGGCAAAATTATAAAGCAGAAGAAAACAGATATTGGAGTTTGTAAAGCAGACTCTTATTAAAGGGGTAAGTCAAGGTTCAAAATAATGTGATTTGAACAGATAAAGAAAAATTAGACAAACAAAACAATGAAAATTGGATCAACCGGACAAGGAATAGCAAACAAAGAACTTAATGACATTTTGAAGATTTGCATTATTTTGGTGAAACAGTTCTATGCATGCCTTCATGAAAATGAGCATATTGATGATGTCATGTCCCCACTTGTTCTTTTGTGTTTTATTGTATGAAATTATGTTTATTCAAATATGTCCTCCAAGAATTACATGTAAAACAATGGGATTGACAAATGATTAAGTGGATGAGATATTAATTACTAAAACTCATTTCATTATAAGGGACACTTGATATACACACATGTATGAAAATATGAAGTGATTATGATTTCATCCAATAATACACGAAAAGGGAAAGTGGGGATGTATGACATCATCAGCCCACCTAATGAATATTCATGATGATGTGCATAATATGTACATTAACTGTTTCCACATAATATACCTAACGTTAAAATTCAATAAATTTTCAGCACTTTGCTCTGTTAGTATATTTACATGTAGGTACAATTATTCTCACCCTGGAGTACTTACCCAAACCATGGACCTAGTAGGTCCATGCCCAAACAAGAAAGCAGAAAACTGGAGGGGGGGGAGCACTACTCTGTTACATTTTGCTCAAGACTGCTAATAATGATTGAAGCACAGCTCATAGAGTCTGATTGCACAATTATGTACAGTCTTGATTCATTTTTACTACCAAGTCCTACATAATGCACAGCCTATAAAAAGGGATTTAGCCATGGTAGGAGGCCATGGAACGGAATGAATAATTCTGCCACACTTACTACATGTACATTCTACATGTACACTTGCTATTGGTGCTGTACAATACATATCGCAGGGAAAACTCTACTGTACATGTAAATAGATGGTCCAATGCAAATTTGTTTAGTTGCCAACTCGTCTACTATAATTTGGTCTACCAGCGGTTCTTCCACTATCCACATGGTCTAATTTCCAATTTGTCCACTCACCATTTCGTCTAATAACCAGTTGGTCCAATAGCCAGTACATGAACCATTTGGTCTAATTGGATAAGTGTTAATTGGGCGAAATGAACTAAAAGAAAATGGGTATTAGACCAACTGGTTATTAGACGAAATGGTGATTAGACGAAGCGATCATTGGACCAAATGGTTATTAGACCAAATGGTTGTTAGACGAAATGTTGATGGACGGAATAGCATTAGACTAAATGAGTGTGGACTATGTGGTGAGTGGACGAGTTAGCAGTAGGCGTAGTCGCAATTTACCATAGTACATGTAGGCCTGTGTATTTTTAAAGGGGGAGTTCACCCTGACAAAAAGTTTATTGTGAAAATAGCAGAAAATTAATTACAAATATTTGTGAAGGTTTGAGGAAAATCTGTCAAATATTTGTGAAGGTTTGAGGAAAATCTGTCAAATATTTAAAAAGTTAATAACTTTTTGTATGTATTTGTAGTTATTTTTTGTGATTCTTTGTACAAACATATGTATTTCAGCCTTTGGCTGCAAGGAATGTTAAAAGGTATCAGTAAAGACCTTTAATACATGTATATTATATTAGAATTTTATTTTCTTCGTTATTTGTGACGTCAAGTGTGTGCAGCTTCCCCATGTAGGCCCATTGTGTAGTTAAAAAAAATCAATAAAATGTCATTTTCTCTAAAAATTGTTTTTATTGTACTTTCAGTATATCAACAGATTTTCACACCCGCTGTTGAAAAAGAAATTAGTCATGAGCTATTAAAAAATTGAAATTTATGCATTTTAATTTTTATATTACATAACATGTACATGTAGCCTGTAAGGCAGCGGCTTGTTGTGACATTACAATTTGATGGATTTTCCTCAAACCTCAACCCATGTTTTTTAAACTATTTTTTCTGGTATTTTAACAACAAACTTTTTTTGGGGTGAACTTCCCCTTTAAAATAATGTGTCCTGGGCTCCTGGCACTGCCTGCATAAATCATTGGCATAAAAATTATGAAACACTGTACAATGTTTTATACATGCTTGATAACATTCAGACAGCCCATTATGATAATTAACATTGCAGTCAATTGCAAAACATTGTATTATGGGCCCAAGGCCTCAAATTCTGTTTGTCGGCGTATTCAGACCGCCTCAAAGTTGGAAAATAGGCTACTACATGTAGGTATACTCTGATCAGGAAATTTGCCTTTAATAAAATAAATGTACCAAAATACCAGGTATTTTTGCCAATGTGAAAGCAAAATACTTGTAATATTCTCAAAAGAAAATATACCTGCAAAATATTAGTTTAAGCCTACTTGTCCAAATTCTAAGAACTTTTGCAGGGATTTTTCCAAGGTCGCAGATATTTTGGTACACTGATATCGTGCGTCGCGTTTACACGCTGCCCCAGCTCGCGGGGCAAAAACAAAGATCAGTGGATAAAATTTACGTAATGAAACACGCACTAATTTTTGGTGCAGACTCGGCTTCGTGTAAAACTTACACAGAGAAAAATTGCTGTCTGCTCCGGCTTGCGGGTCTGATCCTACTATTTTGGCAAAGCAGAATTGCCGGTGCAAGTTGATCGCGAGTACACGCAAAATAAGCCGAGTCTGCGCCGGCTCTTGGGTCTGCACCCCAAGCCGATGCAGTGTGTAAACAGGGTATGTAGTGTGGAAACAAATTATGAGAACTTCCTGAACCTATCGAGTAGTGGTGTGCAGTGTGGGCTTTTGCCTGCTAATCAGACTATAATGCGAATGCTTGTAACCCGGGAACATACAAGGCCCTGCCTCGTGTCTGTATAAATGCGAAAAATCATTTTGAGTCTGAATGATATATAGAAAAATATATTTTAAAACATTTTCCGAAATAATCCTTGTATAAAAACTTGTATTGTTTTTGCAACAATGGTGTCATACTGCCCTTTATTTGCAAAACGATGAATTACTCACAATTTTGTCTTCATGAGCTTGCCTACATGTATATACATGTATATCGAATGGCAGACAATCGATAAAATGTCATTTTCTCAGAAAATTGAAAATGCTTTATACTGTACCTTCAGTATATCAATAGACAAACTATTTCACACCCATTCCTAAAGAGAAAATAGAAATAAATTATCACGATCCATTAAAATTTGAAATCTATATGCATTTCATAACATATGGGGCAGCTGCTCGTTTATGACATCACAAATCCAAAACTTAGAATAACTTTCATAATCTTTGATGGATTTTTCTCGAACCTTCACAAATAACTCTTTATAGTAGTTTACCTTGCGATACAGCACCAATAGTGAGTGCAATTGACAAATTGGAAATGTGAGCTACATAGTACAACAGTGTAAGTCTTCTGCATATTCACCGCTCGACAGCTGAGTTTTAAAAATTAAAATTAACGGGTTTAGCGGGGAATTTGGACATGAGCCTTTCCATTGCCTTTCTCTGGCCGTGACTCCATGTTGTGTAAGAAGCGGTCCATAGGCTTGTACACTGAAAAAAGGGGTTATTTTTCTGCTTTTCAGATTCTGAAATCATTTTTTTTTCAATTTGCAGAAAAAATGACAATGACAATTATTCAGAACTGAAATGGATGAAAACCTACAACTCTTCACTAGATTTTTTGTGATTTCTGTTCTTAGCTCTTATTGGATCTAAATTGCTATGTCAGAAAAATTTGTTGCACATAATCTGAATGCAGATCCAATTTGAATGCTGTGCCGAATAAGCAGGAAATAGAATATGGTGAAAACTAGTCAAAAGCCGTAGATTTCATTAATTCAAGCTTGCAGAAAAAAGATATTAATGATATCTCTATGTGATAGAAGTGAAGAAAATAAAATGTGTAATCTGAAAGGGGGAATAATCACCCACTTTTTCTGTGTACAACTCTATCGAATTACACCGCTTTTAACACAACATGACGTCATGGTCTCGAGGATGGTGAAAGCATTTACAAGAAAGTCTATTTTCGAAGCCAATAATTGGAGCTATTCTTAAGTAAAATACTCAGCTGTTAAGTGGTGAAAATGCATAAAGCTTGTATTTCTGTATTAAGTAGTTTATTAGCTTTTAATTGGTATATGTTTTATCAAAAATCATTTTTGGGTCCGGTCTGGGTCTTTAAATATTTATTCATTTTTTCATTTCAACCTGGTGGTGCGTGCTAAAGGCCTGTAGGGAAAAGTAAATTGTTGACCAACAAGGAATATTAGGCCTCAAATGATGATGAAATTTAGCAGCACATTTGTTATGAAACACACATATATTGTTCGCATGCACTTCTTTGCACAAAGGTAAGCGTAAAAGCTCAGTCTGTAGAACAGGGGTTTGGATTCCGGGAAGCTGGGTTACACTCCAAGTTGGTCCGTTCACAACCAGGTCCCTTGTAGGGACTATAATACATCTTTAGTCCTTTGGTTATAGTGAGTGATTGTATTACTGACCGGCCTTGTATTACTGAATGCACATCATACGCGTCAGAAAATATTTTCATATGCTCAGAACTGTGCAACATCCTTCCAAAGGGAACTTGAATAGAAAGATGATGAAAAATGGTTAAAAACTAATTTTCAAAGTCTTTATATTATCAACAACAAAAAATATGGTAAAAATAGCTCATCAGTGATATTGTTGTTTTCTCAACTTTTCCCATAGAAAACACACACGTTCGGTAATACGATACCTTTTTCAAGTGACCAAAATATGTCATTTGAAAAGGGGTCCTATTGGAAGCTGATATATTAAAAAGGAAAAATAATTTTGGCGAAAATATTCTATTTAGGTATTTATGGTGAAAGTTTGGTGAAAATTTTATGAGAATTATGTGTTTGATTGAATTCATGAAAAGTGTTCAGTAATACAATCCACTACCTTATCTTGCTAACAAGCATTTAAATGTTTTCTTTAATAGCAATATTAGCAGGTAAAAACTCCAAGTATTAATAATAATATGGCACACTGTATTTCCAAAGTATAACTCAACTTACAAGACATTTCCTTTTTTTACACTTGCAAAAATTTCCTCAACCCCGTAATTTAGGTGGGGCTAAATTTCCATTTAGCCCCACTTATACAATACGTAGTTAAAGGGGTACTCCAGGCTGAAAATAATTTGATTTTATCACATTAAGAAAAATCAGACAAACAAAACACAGAAAATTTGATCAAAATCGGATAAGGAAAAACAAAGTTATGGCATTTTAAAGATTTGCATTATTCAGGTAAAACAGGACTAGGCATGTCTTCATGAACATTCAATGAGCAAACTGATGATGTCATATATCCCCACTTGTTCTTTTGTATTTTATTATATGAAATAAGATTTATTCAAATTTTTCCTTGAAGAACCAAAAATATTGGAATATAACAACTGATTAAGTGCATTAGATATTCATTGCTGCAACTTATTTTCACCACAAGGGAGACATAGCATTCACACAAGTATAAAAAAATGAAAAAAATCTGATTTCATGTAATAACATAAGAAAAGGGAAAGTAGGGATGTGACATCATCAGCCCATCTAATGAATATTCATGATGACATGCATATTACTGTTTTCGCACTATATTGCTCAACTTTGAAATTAAATAACTACGCTATTTTTTTAATAGATTTTGATAAAATTTTCAGCATTTTGCTCTGTGAATTTTTTTATACTCTATTTATTTAGATATAAATATTTTCAGCCCAGAGCATCCCTACTGTTATCCAAGCAATTATGGCGCTATAGATAGTCCTTGGTTAACAGTGCTTGTGTACAAAAGAACCCCCCCCCCCAGCCAAGGATGTTCCTGGATTTACAAGGTGTGTATGCCCAAGGGGCAATGGTATTCTGCAGGCACAGACCCTGATTGAAACTTTGATCAACAAGTGTGTCTCCACGCAAAGACTAGCACATACTAAACTTACTGTTTCAATTCTGAGCAAGAGTGCCTTCAGTACACAAGGCATGAGTAGGCTGCAATTCAGACCCTTTACTCGAGTGAAGGGTTTGCACAGCAGACTAGGGCAATGGAGCCATTGCTGTTGTCCTATCAAAGCGCTCATGAATGGCTCTCACCTGTCGGGATTACTGAATTTTGTGTGGTAAAATCTAGCGTTTCCTTTACCGGGGTTTTGGGCAGAAAATTTGGCCTGTGTAAAAAAGGAAACAATTTAGTACAGGGTTAAAGGGATGGTCCAGGTTGGAGATATTTATATCTCAATAAATAGAGTAAAATTCACAAAGCAAAATGCTGAAAATTTGATCATGTAATAACATAAGAAAAGCAAGCCTTGAAATAAGCAGCTGCAGACCAGGGGCAATTAAAAAAAAAATTGCCCCCGGCTCAAGGGCTTTTTACAGGAACCGGGGGCAATTTAAAAAAAACATATGTAACGGTGAACCACACCGCAAATTTGTTTATAGTAAGCGCAGCTCCTGCAATTTTTTAAGTAGTACATGAATAGCGTACTAAGTATTAGGCTTATTCAAACATTTAAGAAATCAGATTTATATGTTTAAGTGTGTTTTGACACCCTCACTCCACATCCCCTTTACAACCACACACACATGGACTTATTCATTTTTCATCTTTAATGAACCACGAACAATGAACCCCCCCCAAAAAAAAAAAAATCTAAATAAATGAATAAAATAAAAATAAAAAAGAGAGAGATGCAAGAGAGAATTCAGATCAAATAATAATAAATTTAGAAAAAAAAAAATAATTTTTAAGGTTTTTTTTTCATGGTTATCACGGGTGTGGGTGAGTGTTTGTGTGTGATTGTGACTGTGAGGTGCACTTGGATTGCATATAAATTATGTTAAAGAAAATTAAGAAATGAAATCAATATCTAACTCAGTCTATTCAAATTCCAGCACATAGAGTCAGTCCACAGCCCGTCCGAAAGTGCTCTATTTTATTCAGCGGTATGCATAGGCGTCCGTGGTTATGCATACGTAATGAGCTGTGAAGACGAACTTTCCGATCAGTGTTTTTTGCTCTTAGAATCGTTTATTACTCACAAAATTGGTCTTATTTTATAGATAAAACTTTGAAATTTCTGATCAGTTAAATAAAATGCACATTTAACGTATTTTGAAGACCGATATTTAGCTTAGAAAAAATCATTTTTTTCAAGAAATGTATGTGAATAAACGGAGCGTATTTTTGCATAGAAATCACACTTGCGTCAAATTGATATTATAATCAATATAAAGCGTAGACATTCTTCTTTATGACTAAAAAAGAATTATTAAATTTCATGATGTAGCAAAGTCAGGAACCACAAAAAACCACGGCAATGTCCATCGCAAAATAATTGAAATTGCAGTAGAATTGCCGACGCGTTCTGATTGGTCAACAGCGGCGCACAGACTTACAACATTTTATATAGCATTAAAAACCCGGAAGCGGTATGGAAGCGATCTATGGCGACTTGAGTAAGCACACTATTTTGACGAGTGCAGAGACCCTGGTTCGAACCCGCCGGACTGTCTTTTTTTTTTTTTTCGGGGGGGATGGTGGGGATATATTTTTGCTTTTTCTTCAAATCATATTCCTTCCCCGTTCCTTCCCAGCTTTATTCTTTTTTTACTTTCATGTGATTTCTATTTAGGCCTGTATTTATTAAATCATGGACCTATTATTATAGCTCTATGATTAAATCTTACTTCTTAATCACTTTTGATTTTCAAGTTCTTGATAACACTTATTTGGGCAGGGGTGGGAAGGGAAGTGAGTCAAAGGTCAAGTGCACATCAACAAAAAATTATTTGAATAAATATAGAAATTTCCCTTTTTTAACGCAAAACAGTTACACAAAACAATGCTAAGCAAATAGAGTTGATTATGTCACTCACATCACATTACTTTCTAAATTTTTGTTGCATTTTCTTATATCAATTTTAGCAAATTCGATATAAAAACTCTTCATCAAATCACAATTGGTTACATTCATGGAAACTATGAATGTTAATGGAGGAATTAAAATCCCTCTCTAAATTTGTTAAAGAAAATGAGAAAATTAAAGTAAAATATACATGTCATGTACATGTATCAAACAAAAAAATACACAAGAAATTGGAGTGTGTGTGACATAATCAGTTCTGTAATTTGCACATTGACCAAGATGAGCATATAAATGTTTTATAAAATTAGGCAAATTTCTCAATGTCAAAAAAGTAATTTTTTGAATTTTGAATCATAGTTTTTATGAAATTTTCTGCAATACTTTATTTTTGTTTAAATTCAAATTAATTTTTTGGTGGGGTGGACTTCTCCTTTACTCTTTGCATGGAATGTAGGGAATGCACATAAATATTTATCCACGAACAAAATTGTCTAAACATATGCAAATCAGTAATTGGACACATGTTCACTTTCCTTTCATCCAGGCCCACTCCCTCACATCCACCAGGTTTACAGTCTTATAACAAAAATGATGAATTAATTATAATACCATCACATCATAGCTCCATGATCACACAACATTCACACAGTGCTTCACAACAAATATTTTTCTGTTCATACATGCAATAAATAATTACTGTGGAAAACAAAAACAAGGTGTAACCACATTCGAATACCGTTTAAAAGGACAAATATATTATACCTTTCGAGAAAAAAAATTAATAACCTTCAGCACAATAGATATAGATAACATTTAACAGAGTTGCTTGAGAACAAAATATAATTATGGGGCATTGCAAGAAACTTATGTTCAATTGCAAATCAACTACATGTTTGTGTTTAATCAAAGGACTTACCCTTGATTTTGGAATGTGTGATTGAGTAGAAAGTTTCTTGCAATGCACTATTAGTAACATTAAAAATGTTCTTTGGTTTTAACTTGTGTTTTCTTATTTTTGTCAAACTGTATTCCTGTCCAAGTCACTATTCTTAGTCCTCCCCAAAACTGTGCTCTAATTTTTTTGTTTCCAATATCGATAAAGATCAATTTTCTGCTGTATCATTATCAGTTCAAAATTTGCAAACGAAAAAATGGCTTTGTCCAAATCAGTCTGACCGTTATGGTACATGATGGAATCTCCCAGAATGAAGTAGCGAGCAGAGGCCAGAGTCAACAAGTGTGCAGATAGTTCTGTGTGTAGAAGAGACAAAAAAAGCGAGAAATAGTCTAAATTACTAAATAATCATTCAAAGTACATGTATGAATTATGTAAGTCAAGATACTAATAATAGTACTGTCTGCGACAGCCACAATTTTTTTATGTGAACAAAAAAGCACTTGGCAATTTGAAACTGTGCTTATTGTAAATTGAAAGTTACTTGATTTGGGCTTTTCAGATCAGATATTTAAATTACATTATGATATGGCTTCTCTGCTCACTCACGGTGGGCGCAATTACCTGGAAAATATTTGCGCCCGGTCGTCAAAATGTTGATGATTTGGGGGCTTTATGGGCGCAATTGATGGCTTTATGAGCGCGAATTTGCGCTCAGCGCCCGCTTATTTGTGGGGATGTGACATCATCAGCCGACCTAATGAATATTCACGACGATGTGCATATATTAAACTGTTCATTACAAAATATTGCTAAACTTTAAAATTCAATAACTTTTTTATTTGTTATCCGATTTTGTTGAAATTTTCAGCATTTTGCTCTGTGAATTTTACTCTATTTATTTAGATATAAATATTTTCAGCCTGACCATCCCTTTTATAAAGGGGTACTCTGGGCTGAAAATATTTTTAATTTTCATCTAAATATATAGAGTAAAATTCACAGAGCAAAATACTGAAATTTTCATCAAAATCTGATAACACGTAGCAAAGTTATTGAATTTTAAAGTTTAGCAATAAATTGTGAAAACATTTACATGTACTTAATACATTGTCATTACATGTGTAGGTGGGCTGATGATGTTACATCCCCATTTTCCTCTTATGTTATTACTTGAAATAATTTTTGTTTCATTTTTGTCTCGCCTGCATAGCAGAGTGAGACTATAGGCGCCGCTTTTCCGACGGCGGCGGCGGCGTCAACATCAAATCTTAACCTAAGGTCAAGTTTTTGAAATGACATCATAACTTAGAAAGTATATGGACCTAGTTCATGAAACTTGGACATAAGGTTAATCAAGTATTACTGAACATCCTGCCTGAGTTTCAGGTCACATGACCAAGGTCAAAGGTCATTTAGGGTCAATGAACTTAGACCATGTTGGGAAAATTATTTTCAAAATCTTAACCGAAGGTTAAGTTTTTGAAATGACATCATAACTTAGAAAGTATATGGACCTAGTTCATGAAACTTGGGCATAAGGTTAATCAATTATTAGTGAACATCCTGCTCGAGTTTCAGGTCACGTGACCAAGGTCAAAGGTCATTTAGGGTCAATGAACTTTGGTCAAGTTGGGGGTATTTGTTGAATTACTATCATAACTTTGAAAGTTTAAAGATCAGATAAGGTCAATAAACTTAGACCCCTGTTACATCTGAGAGATTCCCTACCTCGGGCCGGCCCGGGGCCTACCTCGGGTCGGAAAGAAATCAGATGTAAACATCCCAAACCTACCTCGGGCCACCTTTTAGCGAACCTACCCGAGACTACATCCAGAGGTGGTCTCGGGTAGGTATCGGGCCGGCCCCGGTCCACCGATTCGTAGATGTAAACCACACAAGCTTTCGAACCTATCTCGGTCCGTTCGCCAGCTGTCAAATTACGTCATAGCGCGCGCTATCCCCTCCCTAGCCCCGTCGTTCTTCGAATGTTTTGCGGCATGCGACATGTGAATTGTGATTGATAAAGTCTTTGATTTTAGTGGAAAGAAGGAAGCATTTTAAACGTATCCTTTTCAAGTCGATCATAATCTAACAACTAACGTACGCTATCCAATCATAACCAAATGGCGAGCTAGCAGCCGACGAGTGTAACGAAATGTAAACAGCTTCAATTAGCCGAATAGTGCGCGCAAATTATTCAGAGCCTAGATCGAGAGCGCCCTTTGGTGTCAGCATTTGGATACCGCTCGAAACCATACCGATAGGAGAGGGAATGAACGCTGTGATGTAAACAGACCACATTTCGGACTCGGTCCGTTCGTGAAGCTAATCCACCAATAATCCAGTCAAGGTTGCAAGTGGACTCGGTCGGGTCTCGGGTAGGAAACTTTCAGATGTAACAGGGGTCTTAGGCCATGTTGGGGTAATTGTTGAAGTGCCATCATAACTTTGAAAGTTTATGGATAGAGTGAATGAAATGTGGACATGGGTGTAGTTGACAGTCTTAAGTCTCCGTTCAAATGTCATTTATGGTCAATGAACGTGGTATTGTGTCATTATATGAATGATGTTTTTGTGAATAATTATTTTATAGTAGTTTTCAAAGTTAGCACTGCTGCTATATTAAATTGCGTAATGCAGGCGAGACTGCCAGAGGCGTTCCACTTGTTTCATACATGTGTGAATGATATTTCTCCTTACCTTGTAATCAAATGAGTTGCAGCAATGCAATACAAATCAGTTGTCATTCCAATTTGTTTTTGGTTCTTGAAGGAAAAAAAAGTTGAATAAACTTAATACAAAAAAGAATAAGTGGGGATATGACATCATCAGTTTGCTCATTGAATATTCTTCATGAAGACATGCCTAGAACTGGTTCACCGGAATAATGCAAATCTTTAAAATGCCACCTTTGTTATTCCTTGTCAGATTTTGATCAAATTTTCAGTGTTTTGTTTGTCTTATTTCTCTTTATCTGTTCATATTGTACTATTTTCAGCCTGGAGTACCCATGGTTAGTGATAATACATGGTAAAGAAAATGTCATGTAAAATTTCTAATTGTGCCTGGTAACAACTCAACTACAATTATTGTTACCAGGTTCTTGGTCTTTTTGATGCCTGCTAATAAGCATTTACATGTACACTTTTTAATAGCAACCAGTTAAAATACCACCAAGTCATACATGTATGACAAACCACACCAGGGTTGGAATAACACGGGGGCGACGGGCGATTTTGCCCCCATGACAGCCCAAATCGCCCCTAAAAATTCTCAAAACCCAATGCTTTGGGGCGACTATTTATTTCAGAATCGCCCCAATAAAATACCATCGACAATGTAAAAAATACTCCACATAATTACGTTCTCCGGCGGCGGAGCAAGCGCATCTTTTATATCGCCCTTGCCGGCTTTAAGTTGAATGGTCGATGCAATATCCGAACCTTCGGTAACACCGGAAGCTTCGCGATTGTAAATAAACGCGCAATGCAATATGGGATGCGGAGTACGTATAGTCTTTAGCACGGGGTTTTTAGAATTATTGACGCACTTGCCGCATGGCTTATGTACATGTACGCGTGCACGATTAGACTGCACAGCTGGTAATGAGACCACATGCATCGTACGGTATATTATGTGTACTAGGGGCATGCACAGAATTGTATGCGATCAGCTGGTGATTGTGACAGCGCTGATTATCGACATCGTTGAGTCGGAGTGCGAGATGGATAAGTTTCTAATTCGAGTTCAACCTGGCTCTGCCAAATGGCCAGTGCCAGAAGCCTCTCCAAATCATGTTACTGTTGAGAAGGATAAGCCAAAAAAGAAACAGAAAAAGAAACAGTACTGTACAGAGACAATCGACAATAAAGTCTTGGGGCCTCGATTGGCTCGAATCTGAAGTGTGTGAAGCTGAAGCCTGAAGGCGACTCTGGTGCACTAGCGTACCTTCGGGGGGGGGGGGGCAGTCTGCCCCCCTGACGAGTCACAACCCATGCACCTTTTTTTTTTTTTTTTTTTTTTTACTTTTCAATTTTTTTCTGGTAAGAAATCCTATATTTGTGGTTGAAGACTTTTTTTTTTTGCTTGTCACATTTTTGGGCGGACGAATTTGCCTCCCCTGTGAAAAATCCTAGGTACGCCACTGCTCTGGTGGGATCACTGTTCTTTATTGTAAGGCCTGTAGCCTACAGTAATTACAGTTAAAAATGTTCTGAGCTTTTAGGATTCACATTGAGTCTCGGAATGTCAAAAGGTAATTGCTGATATGCATGTGATAAAAAAAGTAGCCCCATGAATTAGAAAATAGCCCCAAGATATTCAGTGGTATCCCCAATAAAAAAAAAAAAGTAGCCCCTAAAAAAAAAAAATTAATTCCTACCCTGAACCACACTGTATGCACTAAGGTCTAGCTTCACTGATGACAAGACATTGACACCGTTCTCATTACGCTTTTAAAAACTAGTTTACTGGAAACCGGTTCAGGAAACCAGTTTCGAAGATCGTTTTGCTAGCGTTCTCATTTGATCACCCGAAAGTGGTTTTCAAAATCACTTCCAGTAAAGCGATCTTGATGCTATGGGAACGCTCTCAGTGGGGTGACACGTTTTACGCAAAATTTGAAACCGCAGCGTAGGAATTCTACACACGGTGTGTGGAGTAGCGCGCTCATAATGTGCGAAGATCGCTTCCCGAAGACCAGTTGTGTCCTAACTTATGCTAAAACCAGTTTAACGAGGCAAAGCGATCTTCAAAACTACATCGCGAGGTGGTTTTATGAACCGGCTTGGAAGATCGCTTCGACCGTTCTCATTACACGTTAAACTGGTTTCCACTAAACTAGTTTTAGGAAGGCAGTAGTGAGAACGGTGTCTTTTTAATAGTGAATTCCTAGAATTTGTTTGCTCTGTACCATCTTGGGTTTTTAATGGTTCATGATGACTGAATATGTTTTCTTGTAGTGAATGACATGTCTGATGACATTATCAATGCACAAATAAAATAATTTTCATTTATCTGAATAAAATTCATTTCATTGAATTTGTATCATATGACGAATGGGGGGGGGGGGGCTGCTTGCATGTGACTTCACAAAACCAAAACTAAAAAATTCCATAGTTTGAAAAAAAAAGCACAAAATTTTCATCATTATGTTATGTTGCATTGATTTTTTGGAAATTGCATATAATGTATTCACTATTAAACATATCGATGAAACTTTGCATGATACTTATTTATTTTTACAAAGAATATATATTTTTTTATCTTCAATGATATTTTCATGTTTTATCATTTTTTATTTTTACGACAAATTTTTTTTTCGAAAAAAAATTAGATTTGATCTTTCAATGATACTTCCATGTTTGCAACAAATTCAAATGTTTATTCATACATGTATTCCTCCATATTTTCTTTGCAAAAAATTCTCCCATGATTAGCATACAATGCTGAAGAATGAAGACCCTATTCAGCATTTTAACAGAAATACATTATAATGCATACATTCTTCACGACCTCAGTTTATTTTAGAGGACACTTTCTCTTGAAGGGTGCGTTGGTGTAGTAATTTTATATCACACACACTCCATTTTCCCCCGAAAACCATCTGAATGTATGATAAAAGATGTGACTCTGTTTCAGTGACCTTTTGCCACACTCAGCCAACTATGGAATATCCTCGGAGGGACTTTATCTCTACAGTACGGTAGGCTAATACTCTGTCTTGACACAATTCCAGAAAAATCTCTACTGCCCTCAGTGGCCGGCCGTTACGCATGTAGGATGTTGATTCAGTTTTTGCTGAACTTTCCCACAGCGATTATTTTCACCAGGTACATGTACATGTACATCAGAGTTTCACATCTAACTGCTTATGCAGCATCAACCTCCACTAGAAAAAGGATCATGTACCGTACATACACAGTGATTAGAAAATGGATGCAAGAAGAATTCCAATTATAAAACTGGCTGATACAGACTTTCCTTTGTACATACTGATAAAAAGGATACCTATTGATTACACCACAGTGAGCAACTTCCAGTTTTTGCTCCCCTTTGTAGCCATTTTCTCTCCCTTTTTAAAGCTCTTTTGTTAGAAAATGGTGAGTTTTGTCCATTTAGATTTCTCCATAGACAGTACTACATGAAAAGGTTACAAAATGGTGTATTCTGTCCATTTTGCAAATCTTTGCTCATTCTACATGTGCCTTGGTTTTGTGTTTTATTTGGTGCATTTGAATTCGCTTCCCTAGTACATGTATGTATAGAAAATGTCAATAACCCTTGAATCCTGAATTAATTGGGACAGTCGTGACCCTCACCCTGAATTATTGGCAGATATATCAAGCTTATCAGCAAAATGAAGGAATTCATGACATTTGAAATATTAAAATGATCTCCTGTTGTCATGATTCAAGCCCAGCCATGTTAGCCGCACCTTTCTCCGCTGGTACCCGGCCTGGCCCGACTGATGTTGTTTAGCTTCCCGTTCCAACGATAATCTCAAATTTTGTCTCAAAATCACTATATTTGGCGGAAGAAAATTCAACAATATCTTATTAGCTGATGCATGGTCCGTATACGACTCGCCGTGTATGATCGCACATGCCTCCTTGGTAGGGTAGGATATTTTGGTCATTTTTGTCTTGCCTGCATAGCCAAGCGAGACTATAGGCGCCGCCTTTTTTCCGACGGCGGCTGCGTCGTCAACATCAAATCTTAACCAAAGGTTAAGTTTTTGAAATGTCATCATAACTTAGAATGTATGGACCTAGAACTTCATGAATTTTGGACATAATCCTGTTAGAGTTTGAAGTCACATGACCAAGGTCAATGGTCATAGGGTCAATGAACTTAGACCATGTTAGGGGAATCAACATCAATATCTTACATTGTGCACTGTACATGATATGCTCCAACTACACATGTGTATAAAGTTCTTCATTCTACAACTCCATCAAAGAAGTAGGTTAGTCTGCTGTGCAAACCCTTCACTTGAGTTAAGGGTCTGAATGTGCAGCCTACTCATGCTTTGTGTCCTGAAGACCCTCTCGCTCAGGAATTGCATTGAAACAGCAAGTTTTGTATGTGCTAGTCTTTGCGTGAGACACACTTGCTGATCAAAGTTTCAATCAGGGTATGTGCCTGCAGACTAGAAGTAGGCCTATGTTGTTCTTCGACATACTGTACACAGCAAACAGGTTTGCTGGGCCCCGGCTTACAAAGAGTTACGATTGATCAATCGTAACTCTATGGAAATCCATCGGTGTCATAATTTTTTCTACAGGAAATTTGCACATTGTCCTTGGTAAACAAGGAGAAGCATACTGAATTTTCAAGAAAACATCGAATGCATGAATATAAATCAGTTAGAAAATATTTTGAACAAACATGCATAATAGATGTTGATGTTACTGGCCGTCCATAGTTGCGATTGATCAGATCAATCGCAACTCTTTGTAAGACGGGCGAAGCTGACTGGGTCTACAATGAGATTGCACCAAACCCATTTAGCAGCTTTTGAAGCCCTTTTATGCTGACATGATTGAATGAACCTTCAGAAAAAACCATGCTGGATGAAATGTGATGTGATGAGATTGCGCTTCCCACCCAAATCTCTTTAAAGATGGGATTTTATACCTTGTCTTCATGCAGCCAAGAAATGTGGATTACCATGTGTTTTAGGGAATGGCGGATGTAATACAGTAGATCTGATTTTCCCTAAAGTTGTAACCCTGTTTCCAAGACCCCTTGAGAGAACCCATTATATAGGCTTCGAGTCCTGGAAACGTCAGATTTTTCAGAACTTTTCCATGGTTGATAATTATATTCATATTCTTTTTCACCCACACCTTAACTTTAGCGGGTCAGCAAACCCAAAAAGGCACAAACACAATGTTGACATTTTATTATAAAAAAATATAAAGTGATTTCTGTCATCCGTTTCCGAAATTCATTGCATCTGATTAAAGCATGTTTATGTCTTCTTAAATCAGTGAGGAGGTGCCTAACAAGGTTAATTTCATTCAGATTATGACTTTTAAAAATGCAATTGAATTGTAGGTAAATCATGCGACCATGTTGCTATGAATGTTTGATTTCAACAGCAAATTATCCTTTTTTAAATTGGTATACAGTATGTACTGTAAATGGTGTACAGTAGCTGTATGCTGGTCATATACTACATGTACATTGTACATGAATGTATAGATGATAAAATGATTAATGATACACTTTTTATAAAGTGATTTTTTAAGACATACATGTAAATTATGGTATTATGCTAAGTACTGGGGCTTCTGGCTCACCAATACCTTTTCATCATAACTCATGTTCCTTTTTTTTATCTCAACATTTGTGATAACAAATTAGAGGAGTAATGATACTTAATTTTAATCACACATGCAAATTTACACTGTAGGCCTATATATGTCATTATGAAAACCAGGGAGTTGAGAGGTAAATTCTTTGGCATTAACTCCCTGTTAGAACCATAACCATGCGACTGTATATGCCAGCAGATTTACCGGTATATAGATTTTCTGCATTGCGCCATGTAGAGCATTTTGCTTTGAAAATTTGCCTCCTTCGGCTGCTGTGTCTTGGCCTTATTTTAATGTAAACACTTTCTTGCCGATCTCTTTCTTTCTGATTGCCTGTAATTTTTATACCCCTTTCACAAACCCATCCTCCAATTATCCGCCTAAGAGTACTGCAGATAATTAAAAAAAAATGCATTCACAAACTCCGAAAATAATCCGCACTTTTTTTTTGCGAGCGCCCGACCTGAATAAGGCGGATAATTGTCATGGCAACTGCACACGCCCTTTCCGATGGGGTTGTGTTGGAAAAGGGTGACCTTTTGTGACCGCACCATGGCAATTATCTGCATTACTTGGGTGTCTATAAAACAAAGACCTAAGACATAAGACCCCATATATATACTACCAAAAAAACTACAAAACTAAGACACAACCAACTACAAAACTAAGACCCTGTTTAAGTAATCCCCGGTAATACTCATGGGTATGAAGCCTAGTCTGTGATCCAGACCAAGTTACACTACCAACTATATCATACTTAGACAAAACTACAAAACTAAGACCTAACCAGCTACAAAACTAAGACCCTGTGTAATATTCATTGGTATGAGTCTAGTCTGTACTCCAGACCCAGTTTGGGCGATACACTTCACCTATCCTATGTACTCAATACAAAACTACAAAACTAAGACCCAACCAACTACAAAACTAAGACCCTGTGTAATATTCATTGGTATGAGTCTAGTCTGTACTCCAGACCCAGTTTTGAAGATACACTTCACCTATCATATGTACTCAATACAAAACTACAAAACTAAGACCTAACCAACTACAAAACTAAGACCCTGTGTAATATTCATTGGTATGAGCCTGGTCTGTACTCCACACCCAGTTTTGGAGAAACCCTTCATCTATTCTATGTACTCAATACAAAACTACAAAACTAAGACCTAACCAACTACAAAACTAAGACCCTGTGTAATATTCATTGGTATGAGTCTGGTCTGTACTCCACACCCAGCTATGAAGATACACTTCACCTATTCTATGTACTCCATACAAAACTACAAAACTAAGACCCAACCAACTACAAAACTAAGACCCTGTGTAATATTCATTGGTATGAGCCTGGTCTGTACTCCACACCCAGTTTTGGAGAAACCCTTCATCTATTCTATGTACTCAATACAAAACTACAAAACTAAGACCTAACCAACTACAAAACTAAGACCCTGTGTAATATTCATTGGTATGAGTCTGGTCTGTACTCCACACCCAGCTATGAAGATACACTTCACCTATTCTATGTACTCCATACAAAACTACAAAACTAAGACCTAACCAGCTACAAAACTAAGACCCTGTGTAATATTCATTGGTATGAGTCTAGTCTGTACTCCAGACCCAGTTTGTGAGAAACACTTCACCTATCCTATGTACTCAATACAAAACTACAAAACTAAGACCTAACCAACTACAAAACTAAGACCTGTGTAATATTCATTGGTATGAGTCTAGTCTGTACTCCAGACCCAGTTTGGGAGAAATGCTTCACTATCATATGTACTCAATAAAAAACTACAAAACTAAGACCTAACCAACTACAAAACTAAGACCTTGTGTAATATTCATTGGTATGAGCCTAGTCTGTACTCCAGACCCAGTTTTGGAGATACAGACTAGGCTCATACCGATGAATATTACACGAGGTCTTAGTTTTGTAGTTGCATGGTTAGGTCTTAGTTTTGTAGTTTTGTATTAAGTACATAGGATAGGTGAAGTGTAACTTCAAAACTGGGTCTGGAGTACAGACTAGACTCATACCAATAAATATTACACAGGGTCTTAGTTTTGTAGTTGGTTGGGTCTTAGTTTTGTAGTTTTGTATTGAGTACATAGGATAGTGAAGCGTTTCTCCCAAACTGGGTCTGGAGTACACACTAGACTCATACCAATAAATATTACACAGGGTCTTAGTTTTGTAGTTGGTTGGGTCTTAGTTTTGTAGTTTTGTATTGAGTACATAGGATAGTGAAGCGTTTCTCCCAAACTGGGTCTGGAGTACACACTAGACTCATACCAATAAATATTACACAGGGTCTTAGTTTTGTAGTTGGTTGGGTCTTAGTTTTGTAGTTTTGTATTGAGTACATAGGATAGTGAAGCGTTTCTCCCAAACTGGGTCTGGAGTACAGACTAGACTCATACCAATGAATATTACACAGGGTCTTAGTTTTGTAGTTGGTTGGGTCTTAGTTTTGTAGTTTTGTATTGAGTACATAGGATAGTGAAGCATTTCTCGCAAACTGGGTGTGGAGTACAGACTAGGCTGTAGTTGGTTAGGTCTTAGTTTTGTAGTTTTGTCTAAGTATGATATAGTTGGTAGTGTAACTTGGTCTGGATCACAGACTAGGCTTCATACCCATGAGTATTACCGGGGATTACTTACACAGGGTCTTAGTTTTGTAGTTGGTTGGGTCTTAGTTTTGTAGTTTTTTTGGTAGTACATATATGGGGTCTTAGGTCTTAGGTCTTTGTTTTATAGACACCCGCATTACTTTGGAAATGCGTTCACAAAGCCAAAATCTGGCCCCGCTCCGATTTTACAACCAAATTATGCGGATATTATCCGCATAATTGGGTTTGTGAAAGGGGTATGAGAGTCTGCTTTCCTTTGTTCTGTTAAAAAGCCAAATACATGTGCAAGTTTCTTATAACTATTGGTCATTTATGCATTTCCTTTGAATCTATCATACCATTGATTTCTTTTTATGTGTTTGATACAATGCAACACCTTACAGCCACACTCATTAATCAATAATGAATCAAAATAAATACTTGATCTATAATTAGATTTTTGTTGACCTCCTGAATATGATTTTCTTTCGTTTTACTAGTTAATTTCATTATGCATTCTTCCTGTCTATTTATGCAATATTTTATTTAATGCAATTTATAATTTCACTTACACTCATAAACTCCTTTATGCAATTAGATCCATTATAATGAAAATCTTTGTGTAGTTGAATCTATTATAATGAATGTCTTTGTGTAATTTTCTGTGTAATTTATGTATTGAAAATTTGAATGGATTTTTTTTTATTTAGTCTTCGTATAATATCTTTATATGTTCTTATATTTTGTAAACTTGTATTTCAGCCACTGGCTGCCAATCATGTATTGCCAATAAACCATTACTATTCTATTCTATTCTAAAGGTCAAGTCCACCCCAGGAAAATGTTGATTTGAATCAATAGAGAAACAATGGTAATTCAACATGTTCAGAGAGGAACAAAACAGCATTAGAATGTTTAATATTTCATAAAAATGTCAGTTCCCTCATTTCAGTCATTTGCATACAGCCCAGGGTGTGCACATAATTTCTTGAAATCAAGCAAAATTTATTTAAAATGTCATAACTTTCTTATTTTACATCCGATTTTGATGAAATTTTCAGTGTTATGCTTGTTGGACTTTTCTCTTTTTATTCAAAATAACTTTTTGTTGGGATGGACTTGTCCTTTAAGCACCAGCTAGGCAGCAACCTTGCTATCTTTTTTAACGAAAGCAAAAAGCGTAGGTGTTTTCAGACTGCCTCAAAGTTCGTCTGTTCCAGGTATTTTCCGATCGAGAAATCTGCCCTGATCTATCCCGACCAGAAAATATCATGTAATTTTGGCAGTGTGAAAGCAAAGTATGTGTAATATCCCTGAAAGAAAATACATGCTAAATAGTAGGTACTTGTCAAAATTAAGAGAACTTTTGCAGGAATTTTTCCAAAGTCACAGGTTTTTTGGCAGTGCGAAAGCAAATTGAAACATTCTTAGCTTGCATGTATTGTGTAGTTGGCGCGGGTGCTGTTGGCAGCTGCTGAGCTAGCGATTTTGAATCTTGCACCTTCCGTGCTTATCAGACCATACTGTGAATGCTTGTAAATGCCCGAAAGGGTTTGCTATGCCTATGGGTTGGTATTTAACAGGTGCTCTGCTGATAGAGGCAGTCATGTAATAAATATGTAATATTATTTGCCCCAAAACATTTCCTCGGCATCCACTTTAAACATTTTAAAAACTAGACTGGACTAACACTGGTCCTCCATGCACCAAATTCTCCCATAAATATCCGCCCTCCACACACGTTTAGTTGTTTTAAAGACCAATTTAAGAAACCTCGAAGGAATGATCGGAAGCACTACACAGTCAGTCGGCAAGCCCCTGTGTTAATGAGCAAATGAGCAAGATTTATCCAAGTCCTCTCGTGGCTGAATTCATGTCCCTGTAAAATCTCGTGAATTGTGAGACTTTCTTTCTCAAAGAATTTAACCACTTTTTCCTTGGGTAATATTGATTATTTTTGTACCATAGGCAAGAGTAAATGTTACTCTTTTATATTGGTCATTTCTTTTGAATGAAATATTTTGATAAATAAGTGAATTTTTTACCTGAAAAGATGCATCAAACAGAATTTTCTTCCTCTGTTTTCACTTGCAAATTGTGCAACATTTTGTGTTTTAGGCACCAACATTATTTATATCATTAGAAAGCTCAAATTCTATACTTTCTTACAATGTCACTCTTGATATGTGGCATCTTTTAGATGGGTCAGCAGCCAGCTTTTTCCATCAAGATGCAAGACGAGATTTCTGAAGTTTCTGAGTAACATAAAATCCAGAGTTCTGATTGGCTGAATACTGTTTTCAAAACAAACAGGCGCGGGTAATTTGAAGAGATTACCACATGGTGAGTGTGACCTTGCAGAGGCCCAGTGTGGGGAACATTGGAATTTGCGTGGGTGTGTGGTCTCTATGACCAATCAGAGCGCAGTATTCTTGTTTTTGAGCTGCAAAATGTACTTGGCCTATGAAAAGCTGGCTGCTGACCCATCTAAAATACATCTTCTTATGAAAATTATGTCATATTAAAGCTTAGATCTTCAGCTTTATCATGATCTAAAAATCATTTGTGCCCAAACAGAAATTAAGTGTGAAAACAACAACTTTTGTTGCATGAAAAAATATATTTTGTTTCATGTTTTAGATCAATAGTTTTTCCTATATTACAACATCCTTTTAAAAATCCAAACACATGACCTGAAAGAATGATTCTTCTTCTTTACAAAGATACCAAAAACATGAAATTTTGTCAATATTTAGAGCAGCAATGGCCAAATAAAAAGAGGTGTTTTGGTTCGCACCAAGCTCATTAACTATGCAAAAACCCTCTAGTCATGAATATCACTTGGATAAAAGAAGCTACTTTTTCAGGGCTTGCGGACTGACTGTACAGGACTACCTACTTCTTCCGTACAACGATGATGATGATGATGGAGACCCTGGCTTTCCTACTTCAGGCGATTGAGTCATTGAGACAGTAGACATTGCTGTAAGCTGGGTTTTACTTCCGGGTGTTGCTGCTCACTGAATAGTAGCCTCCTTCATTCCAGGCCGGGACATTCTGCCACCAGACTTCCTTTCTCGAGGAAGGAATCTCCTCTCAGAGTGGTCGCTTCATACAAAGACCTTTGAGCTCAGAGGGGTCACTCAAATAATATTTTGATGGGGGTGTGCCTCATGAAACCCTGAAATGGGGGTCTAAGGAACTTACAAGGGTAAAATACTGGGTCTTGGGAACTAAATATATACCGGCCCAAATGGTGTGGAAAGCAGGATCTACGAAACGGCATCACAGTATTGAAGGTACGGTGCGCGCTAGCGCTGTGTGCATGTAGCTTCACTATGTGCTAGCCATGCATGGAGCTGGTTGCGGCCGCTTAGGAGCTGACGGAGTTGTGAAGCCTTGCATGCAACTCTATACGCATGCGGTGCTCGCTCTGGACAATTTTGGCAGTGCTTGGGAACTGAGATGTTTCATACCGGGGGTCTTACGAGCAGGGCGGGCGGATTCTGAACAGAACTTTTGTCATTCGGAGTATCTAGAGAACTGAAAATCAGGTCTAAAAAGGGGGGTCATCAAAGCAGCACATCCGCGTACCACCGATGTATGTGAGTGCCCCCCCCCCCCCCCCCCCGGCTGGGCTTTTTATTCCCTTTGTAATTGCCAGGGCTGTGTTGGAAATGAACTGTTTGCAACCTTCCGAGGTTTGCTCTCAGATGAGACCAAGAGGAGGATGCCAAGTCTCAAGGCTGCTCTCCCAAAGACTTAGCTTGACAATATATAAAGATTGAAAACTTTAACAGCGATGTTTTACCTTGCAGAAGTTGCAGTGAAAGGCACTTCTGTCAAGCCAGGTTTTTCTGATGGTTTGTTTGATCCGGTGTTCCATATGAATCCAGATTTTTTCCAGGGGGGGGGGGGGGTCACTGCCATTGAAGAGTGGACAACATCCATGAAAATCGTCCTGAAAAAGTAGTAACTGAGGATTCAAGGGCAGGCCGTTAGGACACCTTAAACGCTGATTTTGTGCAGATCTCCAATATTTGCACACTCTAAACAGGGATTTCATTTAATAATGGTTTTTAGTAAGTTAGTTTTTAGCATTTTGGACACTCTGATTTTGCTTTTCGTGCTTACCGTGCAAAACACAGTCTATGCAGGAATCAAACATGCGATCGAGCGATCACAGAAGTGAACATTTGCATTATATGAAAAATTAGGGCCGTCTGCATCAGCCCGAGTTTTCAAATAATCGCCCAAGTTCTGATCCGGCAAATTATCCCAATCTGAAAAATCTCAAGATTATTTGGAATGGAGACGAAATCATCGCAATAGTTTGCTAGATTAATCTCGAGATTGCAATCCTAAGTCAACTTATGATTATTTGCAAAATAGCACATATTTTGCGAATTACCCTGCTAATTTGCAGGTGCAGACACACTCAAGAGTCAACTAGGGATTATTTATTCATGGTATCGGTCATAATGCAATTCGCGTTTTACTTCCGCCTCCGTCTTCCGAAATGTAAAGACATGGGTCGACCTGATTTACTGGTACGTATGCTAAGATTAGAACCATGATATTTATCAAAGAATAGGCCTACACTGTACATCTTCCTCTTCTTGCGCTGGTGGAAATGGGGTTTCTTGAATCTCTAGATTAATCGCGAAGAGGACTGATGGGGGTAGAATCTTGAGATTGAGCAAACTCTGGCTGATGCAGCACTGCTTATTTGGAAAAAATGAGATTATTGATGATATAAAGCAATCTACCACACCATAGCTCCTATCTTTAAAATTTCATACAATAAGCACATGAAATAATGTTCCCAAAGGTAAACCAGGGGCCCGTCTTTCAAAGAGTTGCGATTGATCCGATCAATCGCAACTATGGAAAGCCAGCAAAGTCACCATGTACATGTAAAATGCATGTTTTTTCAAAAGATTTTCTAGATATGAATGTATATCCATGAATTCATTGATTTCTTGACAATTTGGTGTGTTCTCCTTTGTTTACGAAGGACATTTTGCAAATTTCCTGTAGAAAAAATTATGGCATTGATGGATTTCCATAGAATTATGATTGATTGGATCAATCGTAACTCTTTGTAAGATGGGACCCAGAACTGCACATCAATTTTCCAGAAATATGTGATAATCTTCTGCACATACAATTTGTGCAATAATGTCTAATCACAAAATGCTTCAGGCCTAATTCTTGTCATAGAATCAATATATGAAGAGAATGTTGTTCAGATGACAATGACAGTCACCCATTACTGAATTCAAATTAACTGATTAATGCCCATCTCTACGTAGATCCATGGTTCCACTTTTGACGCAAGTCTTGTGTTGGCAAATTTTTCAAGTGATCTTTATTCAGATTCTTTATAGTATTCATAATAATAATTTTATGTGGAAAATGCTTGATGCTCAAGAATGTATGAAAATAAATGTCCAATGCCTCTTGTCTAATACCCCTTTCATAAACCCAATTATGCGGCTAATAGCAGCATAATTTGGTCGTAAAATCGGAGGAGGACCAGAGTTATCCGCATTATTTTGATGCTGCAATTATCCGCATAATAGCGGCATCGGGACCAGATTTTGACTTTATGAACGCATTTCCAAAGTAATGCAGATAATTGCCATGGTGCGGTCACAAGGTCACCCTTTTCCAACACAACCGCATCGGAGGGGGTGTGTGCGGTTGCCATGACAATTATCCGCCTTTTTTGAGGACGGGCGCTCGTAAAAATAGTGCGGATTATTTTCTGAGTTTGTGAACGCAATTTTTGTCTCGCCTGCATAGCACAGCGAGACTATAGGCGCCGCTTTTCCGACAGCGGTGACGGCGGCGGCGTCAACATCAAATCTTAACCTAAGGTTAAGTTTTTGAAATAACATCATAACTTAGAAAGTATATGGACCTAGTTCATGAAACTTGGACATAAGGTTAATCAAGTATTACTAAACATCCTGCCTGAGTTTCAGGTCACATGACCAAGGTCAAAGGTCATTTAGGGTCAATGAACTTAGACCATGTTGGGAAAATTATTTTCAAAATCTTAACCGAAGGTTAAATATTTGAAATGACATCATAACTTAGAAAGTATATGGACCTAGTTCATAAAACTTGGGCATAAGGTTAATCAAGTATAAGTGAACATCCTGCTCGAGTTTCAGGTCACGTGACCAAGGTCAAAGGTCATTTAGAGTCAATGAACTTTGGTCAAGTTGGGGGTATTTGTTGAATTACTATCATAACTTTGAAAATTTATGGATCTAGTCCATGAAACTTGGACATAAGGTTAATCAAGTATTAGTGAACATCCTGCCTGAGTTTCAGGTCACATGACCAAGGTCAAAGGTCATTTAGGGTCAATGAACTTTGGCCAAGTTGGGGTATTTGTTGAATTACCATCATAACTTTAAAAATTTATGGATTTAGTTCATGAAACTTGGACATTAGGTTAATCAAGTACCACTGAATATCCTGTGCGAGTTTCAGGTCACATGACCATGGTCAATGGTCATTTAAGGTCAATGAACTTTGGCCGTGTTGGGGGTATATGTTGAATTACCATCCTAACTCTGAAGTTTATGGATCTAGTTCATAAAACTTGGGATATAAGAGTAATCAAGCATCACAGAACATCCCCTGTGAGTTTCAGGTCACAAACCCAAGTCAAAGGTCAGTTAAGGTCAATAAACTTAGGCCATGTTGGGGTAATTGTTGAAGTGCCATCATAACTTTCAAAGTTTATGGATAGAGTGAATGAAATGTGGACATGGGTGTAGTTGACAGTCTTAAGTCTCCGTTCAAATGTCATTTATGGTCAATGAACGTGGTATTATGTCATTATATGAATGATGTTTTTGTGAATGATTATTTTATAGTAGTTTTCAAAGTTAGCACTGCTGCTAAATTAAATTGCGTAATGCAGGCGAGACTGCCAGAGGCGTTCCACTTGTTATTGAATTATCCGCATTACTCTTAGGCGGCTAATTGGAGGATGGGTTTATGAAAGGGGTATTACAGTATATGACAATCTACAGTCGGCTTTGGTGATGTTGTGTTTTCTTGCTTAGTTGCACTCTGTTTGAGTTGAATTTATCTCTAATTACAAATTACTCCATGCTTGTTTTGCCGCTGATTTTTTTTCTGGAGTGTTGGCACTTTAACTTTTCCGGCAACGTGCCTCTCAAACACATTCCTGTTTCTGGAGACAACATTCACCTTCAGCGAGGATATTCACCCTCATGTCAAATTGAAACTTAGACATAGGATAAAATTACAAAGGTCTTTTAAAGGACAAGTCCACCCCAACAAAAATTTGATTTGAATAAAAAGGAAAATCCAACAAGCATAACACTGAAAATTTCATCAAAATCGGATGTAATATGAGAAAGTTGTAACATTTTAAAGTTTCGCTTATTTTTCAGAGTACGGTGATATGCACAACTCATTGACATGCAAATGAGACAGTCGATGATGTCCCTCACTCTCTATTTCTTTTGTTTTTATTATTTGAATTATACAATATTTCATTATTTACAAATTTGACAATATGGACCAACTTGACTGAACCATATAGTATTAAACAATGCTAATTCCATATGTTCAGGGAGGAATTATTGTTGTTTCACTTGACAATGAGGAGAAAATTAGAATATTTCATATAATAAAATGCAAAAGAAATAGTGAGTGGATGATGTCATCAGTCTCCTCATTCGCATACCGACCAGGATGTGCATATAACTGTTTTGTGAAATTAAGCGAAACTTTAAAATGTCATAACTTTCTTATTTTACATCCGATTTTGATGAAATTTTCAGTGTTATGTTTGTTGGATTTTTCACTTTTTATTCAAATAAACTTTTTGTTGGGGTGGACTTGTCCTTTAAAAAAGATAGTGAAGTTTGTGGTTGTGTATATTGTTCCTATAGGTGAAAAACCACTCAGGAAAAGGAAAAAAAAATATTCATGCAGACACTTTCAAGATATCTGTTACTGAAAAAGTATAATAATTTCCAACATCTCCTGAGAAGATTGATATAACACATGCTAGTGTATGGAATGAAATTGAGATGGTGTTTCTGGTCACTTTGTGTTTCACTTTAGGAAGCAATTTTCCCGGGCTTCATTTCTATAATATACATGTATCACAAACATGGGTGACAAGTGGGACCTTGCTTGCAGCTTAGGTCTTTCAAGTCATATCAATAGGTCTTTCAAGTCATATCAATGGTAGCCTACACCTTTAATGAAGATTCCATTAAAATTATCAAAGAATATCTTAGTTTTGCAGTCTTCAAATTTTGAGTTTGATTTACATTTGCCGTATGTTCAGAAGTATTTGCAGTATAGCTGAGTTTTATACTCCTACTTCATTGCTCGAACACAATGTTTCTGTTTCTTTCCTTATCCTGAACGGGGTCTTCCCACGAGGCCGAGGGTGCAAGAGGCCGAGCTTTCATAGGCCGAGGGTCCACATGGCTGATTTTTCTCAAATCATATTTTCTTTTATTAGGATGTAAAGTCCCAACTAATAACAGGAAATTTTTTATTAAGTTGCAGGCATGCTACATGTATGAAGACTTTCATCAGTTTTTAATGACAAATCTAGATCGAAACATTTGGATTGTATTTAAATCTTTGAGATTTCTTTTTAATATCAAAAAGGTTACATTCAAATCTTGAAATCATAATCTAAATCAAGAATATGGCAGTTCAAAGGTCATTTTTGTCTCACCTGCATAGCAGAGTAAGACTATAGGCGCCGCTTTTCCGATGGTGGCGGCGCTGCGTCAACACCAAATCTTAACCGAAGGTTAAGTTTTTGAAATGACAGCATAACTTAAGTATATGAACCTAGTTCATGAAACTTGGCCATAAGGTTAAACAAGTATTACTGAACATCCTGCCTGAGTTTCAGGTCACATGACCAAGGTCAAATGTCATTTAGACCTTTTAGGGTCAATGAACTTAGACAATGTTGGGGGAATCAACATCAAAATCTTAACCTAAGGTTTAGTTTTTGAAATGTCATCATAACTTGGAAAATATATGGACCTAGTTCACGAAACTTGGACATAAGGTTAATCAAGTATTACTGAACATCCTGCCTGAGTTTCAAGTCACATGACCAAGGTCAAAGGTCATTTAGGGTCAATGAACTTTGGCCAAGTTGGGGGTATTTGTTGAATTACCGTCATAACTTTGAAAGTTTATTGGTCTAGTTCATACAACTTAGACATAACATAAGGGCATTTTCACCGCAGATGGACACAGAGGCAAAAAAATCAAATTGATATTCATGTCAAATGCTTAAGGTTTTTAAATAAAACAAGACCTGAAGTTTCTGGGACAATTTTTTTTTCGACTCTGGCGGCCATTTTGAAATAAAAAATGGCTGCCAAAGTAGGATACAAATTAGTGTTGAAAATGGTATATTGATACATATTTTGTTTTGACAGATTTTTAAAGAACAGGTTTGATCATGATGTCTTCCCCTGTGATTTAGCTTGCTATAATAACACTTTATAAAATCCCATAGAAAGAAACACCAGTAATTCATTTATCTGACAAACAAATATTGATGAAGTATGTGATATGGTATGTAACATCAGTTACCAAAAATATGAACTTTTTTTCTCATTTCCCAGAAAAGAGGATATATATATATCATATCAAACTTGGTAGACTTCCTCCTTAGGTAACACCCCTCCCTTCTACACCAAAATTAAAGATAATCAATTAACAATCGAGCCATATGGTACCATTGAATATGTGTAACATCAGTTACCAAGTGGAAAATGTAATGTCAGTTACCGAGATGTAATGTTAGTACCATGATAAAACGTTGGTTTCCAATAGTGAAATGCAAATGTGGTCAATTTTATGGTGAAGAAATATTGTACACTTGTTATTTAAGGACGTTCCACAGTTATGTTTGTGCGCATTATGATCTGCGCATAGTTTACACTCTGCGCGCTGACGTCACAATGGATGAACAGGTGATTAATTAGCTGTGGGTATGAGCTGATTTTTCTCATCTTCTGCACTTTAACTGCAGATCCGATGCATTATTTCATGAAGCTAAACAATGGAATTATTCCATGAACCATTCAAAAAAATATTCTCTACAATTTTAAAATACTTCACTCTGCAGTGCTGCCAAGAATCACGAATATTACCCCGAGTTTGAATAAATGGTAGAGTGGTTTTTATTTTTTCTTCACATAGATACTAAGCATTCGGCGCATTTTTGGTGTTTTAAAAAGCACATTTGCTCTAATAAAAATGCTGATAGTTTAAAAACAAGCACATGAACCCCTATTTTTTAACGTTTGTACCTCTTAGGTATACCTTCCTCTGCAACTCTGCAAATTTTGGTGAAAATGACATGGATTTTGAATAAAGTGCAGCATTTATTGTACGTTTGTAGTTTGTTACTGAAATTTTACATTTTTTGGATTGGGATTTTGTTATCTTTTACGCCATTTTTAAGAACTGACAGTGCTGTTAAACTTAAAATTGCAAACAAATAGCACTATAAATAGATTCTCCATTCTAACGATACAATTATTAAATCTCTTGCGAAATTTGATGACCTTTTCATTTATTTTGACTGAGTAATAGAGGTTTAAACTCATTGTAGTGATCTTGGGCGGTCTAAAAATGCTAAATTCTTTTGAATGCGCAATTCTTAAGAACATCAATTTGGGTGAACATTGAAGCTCTATAGCAAAAAATCAAGCACATGGACCTATGTTAATTTTTGCATATTTCGAATACTAAGGTTTTAAAGTATCTATGTGCAAAGTTTGGTGAAAATGACATGGATTTCACTTTAACTGTGGAACGTCCTTAAGTGTTTCACTTAGTTAAATCACACCAGAATGAGCTTGCTATTGACTTTTATATTAGGTATAGTTCACAAGGAATACTATATAAAATTATGAAGGAAGTTGCATTCCCATCGTGCAAAAAAAATTACTATGACACTGATTTGCATATGTACATGTACTTACATGTACCAAGTACCTAATTGTTTGTATCAGACAAAAAATATTTTCCCCCCCCCCGGTTTTCAGGAGGGGGAGGGGGTACTTTTTCCCAACCTATTACCTAAATCTGCAATATTTGATAAGCTTAACATTGCGATGAAGGGGGGTTTCCAGGGCCCCTTTTTTAGTTTCTAGGATTCTTTTGAGCATTGCCGGGCTAAAAGTAAATTCCTGGTTTTTATACCTGTTAGTAGTGTAGATGTGTGATACAATTTTTGTTTTTGTTATACAAGTATAGATGAAAAGTCAAATTTGACAGTTCTGATCAATGTTGCATGGTTCTTCTAAAACTTTGTCTTTTTCTAATTTACAAATAGCTCAGTTTCAGTTTAGAAGCTGGAGTTTATTTTTTGTTAACAGCTTAAAAAAGAAATTAGCAAAGAGAATGATTAAACAAATCATGAAGAAAATTGAATCCAACAGATATGAACAAGCATTCCGTGCACTGACCAGAATAAAAATCAATAAATCTGTATGGCTGCATGAGATTCGGGGGGAGGGGTAGCCTAGGGGAGGAGACCCTTATTTATCTTGCCTTTTTTGAGGGGAGGGGAGATTAGAGAAGGAAAAGGTTAAAAAAACGAATATAAAACTGATGAATATATGTAAATGGGTGTAGAGTCAGAAAAATCCAGTATTAAAGTAAAACATACAGTACATTTCTTATCTTTTGATAATTAAAAATGTGAAGTATTATGTATTTTATGATTTTGAAAAGTCTTACATATAAGTACCAAGAAAAGTATGCCTTTGAAAATCATATAGCACTGGTAAATGTCAATGTGTAATGTCAGTTACCGACAAGTAATAATAAAAGGAATTAAGAAAAATAATTTTTTTTTCATTGAAATGTTCCTAGAAACTCGGGTATACTTCCACATCAAGCTCACTTTCATGTGAAGCCCTGCACAGAAGATACAATGCAATGATTCCATACCTTTGACTTCCATGTGTTATCTCTATGGTAAATTAAGTGTAACGTCAGTTACCGTAATGTCAGTTACCAGCATGGTCGTGGAAAAATTATCATAGCCCCAAAAAAGACAAAATCAAATTATTTGATATTTTGGCACATCTTAACCCAGTAACGAAGGTATATTTACATATTGAAATTATTACTCTATCTACTCAGGGACATGAGATATTTCAATTTTACTAAACACCCTGAAATTGCATGTCCTTTTTGCGTAAAGTCAGTTACCGACACATTGTTGCTTGCTGATGCATAGCAAATGTGATTACATAGAAAAACATAGTATCAGAGTATCCAGCAAGGTTCACTTTATTAACTCAATCAAAAGCAAACTCTCATCATTTGTTGATTTAGAGATACACACAATGAAAGGTATGTAAAATTGTGCCGTGTAACGTCAGTTACCGTGAAAATGCCCATAAGAGTAATCAAGTATCACTGAACATCCTGTGCGAATTTCAGGTCACATGACAAAGGTCAATGAACTTTGTCCATTTTGGGGGGTATCTGTTGAATTACCATCATAACTTTGAAAGTTTATGAATCTGACTCTTGAAACTTGGACATAAGAGTAATCAAGTATCGCTGAACATCCTGTGCCAGTTTCAGTTCACATGACCAAGGTCAAAGGTCATTTAAGGTCAATGAACTTTGGCCATGTTGGGGGTATTTGTTGAATTACCATTATAACTCTGTAAGTGTATTGGTCTAGTTCATAAAACTTGGATATAAGAGTAATCAAGTATCATTGAACATCTCTTGCGATTTTCAGGTCACATGACCAAAGTCAAAGGTCATTTAAGGTCATTGAACTTTGGCCATTTTGGAGGTACATGTAATTATTAGATTGCTGTCATAACTTTAAAAGTTTATAGATATAGTTTATAAAATGTGGATATAGGGGTAATCAAGTATCACTGACAAGTCTTAGGTCGCACGATCAAGGTCCAATGTCATTTATTGTCAATGAAAGTAGTATTGTATCATTATATGAATGGTGTTTTTTGTGAATAATTATTTAATAGGAGTTTTCAAAGTCAGCACTGCTGCTATATTGAATCGCGTGATGCAGGTAAGACTGCCAGAGGCGCTCCACTTGTTATATTATGCTCCTGATCTCTCTTCAAAATTTGTATATTTGACTCTCTCAACTTATATCTTGCTGTTGTGAAATGGAATAAAATCTAAATTCCAAGAAAAGAAAAAAAAAATTACCGAAAAATAATAAGAAGAAAATTTAAAGTGTCAATGTTTTTACAAAGAATAAACTGCTGAAAAGGGATTAAACAGACACATATTTGAATAATGGATGAGATGATACTCGAGTATAAATCATGTCATGATTTACCTACATGTAAGCTTGTAAAATTTGTAAAATTCAAATCTTGTAGATTTACATTTAAATCAATCTTGTAGATTTATATTTAAATCAAAAAGGTTTAAATCTAAATCTAAAAATCGCCTGGTCACTATTCACAGCCGATCTGGATTTATTTTAAATCCTTAAAATTTAGAGTGTAATCACTCATAATGACATGCATGTACTTGCTAAACATTAAAGTTCAATAACTTTATTATTTGTCATCAGATTTAGATGAAATTTTCAGGATTTTGCTCTGGGAATTTTACTAAATTTATTTATAAGACATATTTTCAGCCCAGAGTACCCCTATAATCAAGTAACATACCGGTAAGTAGTGCAACACCCTGAGGGTATAAACATGCTTGGTACTATTACTCGGCACTATGAAATGAACCTGTTATAATTATTATGATATGAAATATGAGTTCACTCGTTTGTATGTCACCTACAATAGTGTTTCACTCGACTTTATTTGTATCACCCCCTTTATGAAAGCCAGACTGATGCCGGCTGGGACTGAGTTCACCCTTGGATGTGGTTTGAAGCTATGAAGGTGTGTGTTTCATGCCCAAGTAGACTTTGTTCAGAGCTACATGTTAGACCTACCGGTATCTTGGACTACAATGCTCACCCCAGATATGTAGTCCAGTGCATTCTAAAGCTTTATATGTGCTGGTATGTTGGTACATGGTTCAGTGTGGGCTATTTCACAGGGGCTTAATAAAATAGATAATATGGTTACGTAAACACTTAAATAGATAATCGAACTTCAAAGACAGTTTAGTATAGAGGATTCCACACTCCAGTGCACTCCCCCATTTTGCAGGGAACTCCTAATACACACCAGACAAGTTACATAGACACACACTCCCTTCATAGTGCACACACACACTATTGGGAAGCATACAGTACTCCCCACATCACCACTGTAAGGTCTACTTGACACAATTCTGAATGAACCCTTACGTGTGCTCCATTAGACACCCAACTCCTCTCTCCCTGTATCGTGTCCCCATTCTGCATGGCCCCTTGGTAACAGCCAGCTTTGGTATTAACTCGAAAACAAACCTAGGCAGCTCTCTTTTCCCCTCTGAATGTCTTAGCCTGTGGAATATGCTTGGATCTTTCCCCTGTACCTTTATACGTAAAATACTATTCAGCATAGGAAATTTGGGGATGCATGATTATTAGTTAAGAGTGCAGGAGAGAAGTATGAAAAAAACCATGGAATGGATTGGATCAGGAATCGACTGATAAATTCGTGCATAATGCTCTAATTACCAAACCACCTGAACTTTGGAATTATTGGAATCTATTGGAGTACTGGATCCTACGTCTTTTAATCATCTGTGCGGGGAATCTCCTGTAATTCAGTCGTAGATAATATGTAACCTATGTTACCTGTTGAATGATAGCTGTTTGTGCACGGTGCAAGGACACCCCATGGTCATATATGTTATAATGCAACTGGCCATCCTGTTAGATGAGCACTAACATGCAAATGTAAGTATTTACTTTGAATTGCGCAGTCATTCTTGTTTTCTGCGAAGTTAGCCTTGAAAAGGTTTGAACATTGTATAACTTCTGATAAGCATGGAATCCAGGGGTCATTTTGGGTAAGGAATTTCCACAAAGCTATCTAGAATTCAGGTTTGAAATATTTTTATCCAAAAGCTAAAGAGCTCTTTGAAAGATAAATTCATTGATCCCCCCCCCATTATTGTTGAAAAGAGTATGAAACACAAGTAAAAATACAGTAAGTACTTATTCAGGGATAAATTTAATTGATGTTTTATAATTTGGATATATTTTAGGATAGTTCTACAGTGGGTATGTAATTGACAACTTCTGGAAAAGTGCGGTTAAAAAAAAGATTGATTGGAAAATACTATGGAAAGGCCTGTGTATGAAAATCATGGAATCCTGAAATTGTATTATTAAACCTTGGATGATGTTATCGATAGCCATGACGACCTAGAATATAGTAAATGTAAGATTCACATGTTATGTACATACAAGTACACGTACATGTAGGCCTACATAATACAGTACCGGTATCACCTTTTACATAAACCATCTTTACCAATATCAGACAGCAGATACATACATGTACATGTACATGTAGGTTGTGCTTTGGACATGTTTAAAAGGGGTACTCCAGGCCAAAAATAATTATATCTAAATGAATACAATGTAGAGTAAAGTTCACTGAGTAAAACGGTGAAAATTTCATCAAAATCTGATGAAAATTATAAACAAGGTTATGGAATTTAAAGTTTTGCAGTGTCTTGTGAAACAGTCTTGAATATATGTAAAAGGTGGGCCGATGGTGTTGTGACAAACTATCCTTTTTCGTATGTTATTACAGGAAATCATCATTATTCCATATTTTCATACATGTGTGTATTATGTCTCCCTTGTATATAGCAAAATAATTTGCAGCAATGATTAGTAATGATAATGTATAACATTTAGAGTGTGCCTTCAATCTACATGTACATGTAGTTTCCTTTTCAGAGGCGCAGAGGGAATTATTACACAGATGGGGGATGTTATTTGAAATATGACAAGTACAAGATACGTCTTTAGGTTGGCTTTGAATGACTATAGACTTGGCTTGCATATTGTTAAAGAGAGTGCATTCCACAAAATTGGAGCATTATTAGCAAAAGCTTTTTCACCAAATGAGCATTTGACTCGATCTACCAGTTGTCAACAACCCGAATCCCGAACAAGTTACTTCCCGAAGATCTTAGATTTCTAGAGGGTACATATTCCGAGATATGAAAAGATTGTTAAAATAATGAGCGCAACCATTAACAATTTTCCATGTGAGCAACGAAATCTTGAATTTTAATTGCTCCACCGCGTGCAACCAGTCAAGTTCTTTTAGAACGCGTTATGTGTGTATTTAGAAGTTTTACTGAGAATTCAGGCTGCGGCATTTTGCACTCTCCGTAGCTTGAGGATCTGATCACTTTTAGCTCTGAACAACAATGCATTGCCATAGTCTTAACAAGAAATAATTACTAGAGTTTTTAATCCAATTGTTTCATTTTTTTTTGGTGACCAAAATATGAATAAACACAGTTTTATAAACAAAATACAAAATAATTTTTATACATGTATTGTAAGTGCGGACATGACATCACCAGCTTGCTAATTGCATATGTATGTAAATAAACTGTTTCACCAAAGCAATGCACAATTTAACTCTTTTTAATATCCCATGTCTGATTCTGATGTATTTTTCAGTGATTTTGTTTGTCTGCTTGTATTTTATCTGTTCGAATCATATCATTTCATCAGCCTGGGGTACCCTTTCAAGTTGTAACACAATAAATTCCTTTTTATTTCCGTGGCTTGCACGTGCAGCTCTTGTTTACAAGCTAGCTGGTTGATCTTTTATTTTTACATCTCATATTAATTTAAAATATTTGATTCAGCCAAGTGTCAATCGTAATGAGAAAAATAGTTTTTATCATAAATTTATTTTTATATGAAAAAAAAATCCCTGAATTTCGTCAGTCAGAATAATGATATCGAAATTCAAACAGAATGAGCGATCGAGTACGATCCATCCCACACGTGAAGTTCATTTTCTCGTCGGTGCATATATCGTCTGCTGCTTCTCATCATGAGTTGATTTGGATACATACATTAATTGGTTCGGACATATCATGTTACTTGTTTGTAAGTACATGCAATCACTATTTTAATTATTATATTTTGAAATTGTTGAGTGAGTGAAGAGATTCTCTATCGTGGACTTTTTTCATTGTTTGGCCTGTTTGGGTGGTGCACCGGGCAGGTGCAAATGAATAAAGTTGACTAACAACAGTTCGCGTTCGTTCCACTCTCCTTCACCGGCGCAATTCCCCTAATTTTCCTTCTTCCATGTCGCTTTGTTTTTAACTAGAGCTAGAATCTTCATCAATATCTTCTTCATCAACATTTGTTTTGAAATCCAAATCTAAATATAACTTCTGGGTTTTCTTCCATTTCATGATCGAACTACTGAGTGACAGTGTAGAGAAATCGCACGGGCACTGGCATTCGCAGTAGGTTTTGCATGCAAGTGGAGCTTGATGTGGGAGAGCCAATCATGTCTCTTGTACCGTCATACACGTCATCAAATCTGATGCGAGGCATATTTCAGAGAGGCATTTTAGCACTTTTTAATTGGCAATTTCCAACTTATGTATTATTTTCGTTATTTTAAAATGACCTAATGATAATCCCCACATCATTACCTTTCCATTGATCTATATAAGGCCATATGTTTGAATCAATATATTTCTCCTTTAAGCATTTTAGTCTGCTTTTATTAAAACAATCTTATTGTCAGGGTGAATTTCCTTTTTAATGGAACATACAGTTTGAAATGTTTCCATCAGCTGTAGACCCAACAACACATTTCTGTACAAAGCAAACTCATGAGAATGACTCAAGTGTTGACGAGCCTTTCCTCTATGTAAAAACACTGTTTAAAATTTTCAGCATGTTGTGTAAATATGCCTGTGACTCTGACAACTAAATTTTTGAACCATTAAATATTGTTTTTAATGATTAAACAACCGTTTAAAGGTTTGATCAACTTGTTTAAAACTTTAATCAAGCTGTTTAAAAACTTTAAACAACTTAAAGCTTTAAAAGCTTGTTAGAAAGCAGCAGTTGACAGAGTGATATGCTTTTCACATTGCATTTCCTTAACCCCATACTATCCTTAACCCCGGACTATCCTTAACCCCATACTATCTTTTTTTTATTCACACTGTCTTTCTTAACCCCATACTATCTGCTTAGCCGGGGTTAACGCCTTAACCCTGGACTATCCCACAGCGCATGAATATTGATGATTTAACCACACAGAGCGTGATTAACATGCAATTTCGACTTCTGTGATTGGCTATTGCTTAGCCCCACTTTTCCTTAGCCCAGTTTCGTTTCACACTGCATCTCTTAGCACCGCAATTGTGGTGCTAACACCACAATAAGCCGGCTAACCCTGCTTTTTTGCAGGGCCAGATATGTAGTTACCGTACTATTAACCGTGCTAGCCCACTTTGCTAAAACGTAGTGTGAAAACGAAGTGGGCTAAGCTTTACCCCGGGAAATTGGTGGGGCAAAGGCCCCCCCTTAGCCCCACCAATTTCCCGGGGTTAAAGAAAAAAAAGTACAGTGTGAAAAGCATATGACAGGCTTGAGCATTACGCTTGAAATTTTTTATTTGTTTTTTTACAGTGCATTATCAATGGCCTATCCAAACTACACCCTATATACAGCCATGAAACTTTCTAGATTAGCTTATAATGTATTCAGCTTTAAAATGATTCAAAGTTTGTGAGTACAGCCCCCTTGGTTTTGAAACTATTTAGGAACAACTTGTTTAAAAGTTTAAACAATAGTTGACAGAGTGATGGGCTTGAGCTTGAGCAACATGCTTAACATTTTTAACAGTGTTTTTACAGTGCATTGAAGCATACTACATACAGGCGTGAATTAGGCATGTTGTCAATGATTCATAATCAAAATCGTCAATTCAGCTGCAGTTCAATAGTCATTGCTTAGATAGAAATTGTCGGAGCTTTCCAAGCAAGCAAATATTTAGGTCAATCTATAAACAAATGAGAAAAGTGAAAAAAGAAAATTTTTCTATTTCTTGAAATGTTTTTAACATCCTATTTCATTTTTCCATGCCTACATTGCCTACTTATCTACTTTACAATATTTAGACTTTAAAAGGAGAATGATTAACTTTCGTTTGATACCTTTTTCGAGTTGGATGTATTTATATTAATAAAAAAAATATTAATTTTTACCCCGAATACACTGTATGTATGTATGAATGAATGAATGAATTTATTGTCCAATGCAAAAACAACCATTTTATACGTTTATAGCCAATTTGTTACAAATACGTAGAAAAGCAAAATAAACTAGAATTTTAATTCGTCATGAGGACGAATTAGGTGATCTGTCTCTGATTTCATGATCACGAAGACAATCAGCATGTTTATTGAGATCAATATGATCATCATGATGAAAACTGAACTTTACTTACGAAAAGAATATGTTGGATACTCTTGAAAAAGAGGGAAATGAGAAAGTTCTGTGAAAAAGTGTAGGTCATACACATATTGTACATTAAAAGGAATTTTTAATCTCTTTTATTGTCCAATGTTTTATTTTATATACATTGTAATGGTCATAAAGGACCATTTGTGAAATGTTGAAAAGAAAAAAAAAATTCTCATGTTCACCCCTGGGCCCGAACCCTTGACCAGGGCTCCACACTAACCCTTTTTTTCTACTGGTCCAACCTATTCATGTCGGACCAGTAGATACCCAGTTTTTCCATTTTTTACTGGTCCGAACCTAAAATCTACTGGTCCCCAAAATAAAGAAAACATTAAAAAAAGGCGTGAGTTTATTTTGCTGTCCTTTCTTGTTACCCCCCCCCCAAAAAAAATGAAGGAATGAAAGACAAAAAGAAAGCAAGACAAAAAGAAACAAAGGAAGAAATAATAAAAGAAAGGAAGGAAGAACAAATAAAAGGTAAAGAAAGGATAGATGTGAAGGAAGGAAAAAAGAAAGAAAGAAAGAAAGAAAGAAAGAAAGAACAAAAGAAAAAAAGGAAAGAAAGAAAAAACAAAAGACAGAAAGTAATGAAAAAAGGAAAGAAGCAATAAAATAAGAAAGAAAGGGTATAAGGAAAGATGGAAAGAAGGAAAAAAGATAGAAAGAAAGAAAGAAAGAAAGAAAGAAAGGAAGAAAAAGGGTAAAGAAAGGATAAATGTGAAGGAAGGAAAAAAAGAAAGAACTGAAGAGGGAAAGGAAGGAAGGAAAGAAAGAACAAAAATAAGAAAGAAAGAACAAAAGAAAAAGAAGAAATAAAGGAATGAAGGAAAGAAAGAAAGAAGGAAAGAAATGAAGCAAGCAATATAGAAAGAAAGAACAAAAGACAGAAAGAAGGAAAGAAGCAATAAAAAAAGAAAGAAAGGGTAAAAGGAGAGATGAAAAGAAGGAAAAAAGAAAGAAAGTATTGAAAGAAGGAAGAAATAAAGAAAGGTAAAATGATAGATAGAAGGAAAGAAGGAAGGAAGGAAGCAAGCAAGCAATAGAAAAAAGAAAGAAAATGTAAAATAGATGAAAGTAAGAAAAAAAAGAAAGACCGAAAGACAAAGAAAGGAAGGAATGAGGGAAAAAAAGAACGAAAGAAGAAAGGAAAGGAAGCAAGCAGTAAAAAAAAAAAAAAAAAGGTAAAAGGATAGATGGAATGAAGGGAAAAAAGAAAGAACAGAAAGGAAGGAATGAATGAAAGAAAGAGAGAAAGGGCTGAAAGAAGGAAGAAATAAAAAACAAGAAATGGTAAAGAAAGGATGGATGGAATGAAGAAAGAAACAAAGAATGAAGGAAAGAAAGGGTAAAAAGAAGGAAAGGAAGAAAGAAAGAAGAGATAAATATAGGATGGATGGACTCAAGCATAAAAGAAAGAAAGAAATCAAAAAAGAAAGAGAAAAAGAAATAGAGAAAAATGTTAAAAGGACAGAAAGAATGAAAGAACGAAAGACAAAGAATAATTAAAAAAGAAAGACAGTAACAAAAAAAATTAAAGAAGAGAGGGAAGAAACAAAGAAAGATTGAAAAGAAAGAAGGAAAGAAAGATAGAAAGAAAACAGAGGAAGAAAGCTAAAACTATCATAAATAAATTATCAGTTTCTTTTTGGCTCAATTAAGATATAGCTACGAAAGAAACCAAGTGTATCAACACACACACAAATGCATATGTGGGGCTATCATGTATTCAGACGATATCACTCGAAACCCGATCTCTTTGAACTAAAACAGAAGTGAAAATTTCTCCTTTTACTGCTTACAAATGACAGTTACCCCAATTTTTTGGAAATATGGACATTATAAGAGCTTTTCATTAGTGTGAAATGTGAATTTTGACCGTTCTGTGAGAGATTTCTGCCAGAGGTTTGCCAAGCTTCGCCAAGCTTCGTTCGTGCAGCTAGTAGAAAATTCACCATGTGGGCTGTGTGGCTGGCTAGCCATATGTACACTGTATGTTACCCTAGTAAAAATTGCATGCGATTCATTCTGTGTGTATTCTGTGTGTGAATGACCAAATTTAACGGGAGGAAAATGGTTTGCAATTTGAGTCATGGAATATTTTTTATGTTTATGTTGGACTAGTGAATTTGACCATTTCTGGAAAAGTTACTGGCCCAACAATGGTTTTTATTACTGTTTATGTCGGACCCATAAATCTTGCTATTTTTGGAAAAATTACCGGCCGACAATGATATTTTCTTACTGGTCTTGTCGGACCAGTAAATCTTGCTATTTCTGAAAATCTACCGGCCCGACAGTGATTTTTACCGGTCTGGGACCGTCGGACCGGCGCTAGTGTCGAGCCCTGCCTTGACCCTAAGGACGCAAGTCTGATGCCTTACCAATTGAGCTACACTGTTTCCCATAGACTTTTTACACATAAGCAAATTAAGAGGATGTCAAATCCAATTTTGCAAGAGAAAAACGGGCATGATTCCGGCATCCGATCAGAAAATGGAGACCACATTGCGATACATGTAGCTTACAATCTCAGCTACAACATACTCCAAGCTCCAAACCATTTAAAAAAATGGAGATATGGCTTGCGAAATAGAGGAATATAAAATCCAGTTTTAAGAAAAAGACATTTCCCATAGAGATTACATGCAAAATGAGCACAAATGACATGCCTCTTTAAATTGCAATTTTTAGGTTGATCCGTTCCTTAAAATGTAAATACAGCCATATATTGCCCCAAAAATGAAACCGATTGTGTAATTATGATGCCTATTCACCATTAATTTGAAGTTTATTTCGATCATAGTTCGAGTCTTACTCGTCTGCCCGGCTCGTCTGCTCGTGATGAGATAATTTAAGCACGATGAATTTATGAATGGAAGTCGCCATTCATCGTGCATGCGCAGTACTGTGCTTTAATCAAATCAGAAAATGGTCATAAAATTGATGCGATCAACGTAAAGTAAATCTTGCTTTTCATGAACAATATTAATATCATGACCATAGAACATGATTTATTCGTAATATTTAACAATAATTTGCATAATCATTAATATGAAGAGCTTGATGTGAAACGTTTGTATTTCGTTTCAATTTTCAATGGCGGACATCACATGACGATCGACTTGAGTGAGTGCACTTGTCTAAAAAAATATTTATCACGTCAGGATTGATTAGCGAACATTGTCAACATGTAGAAACTCTTTTGAAGATCGTAATATCACCATATAATAATATTTTACATGACAAAACAGAGAAAAATTACGTTTGATTTTTTTTCCCATCAATTTGAAGCTTGTTTGTGCCCAACTTTGGGCTCTGATTTCATGAATGGAAAATATGTCAGACGTCATCGAACGCGCATGCGCATTATGCTTCTTTTCTCAGAGCTCGGAGACATCCAGAGATGGAATAAAAAATAAAAATAATGCCAGTATAATACTATTAATTCTTTCATATGAACATAACATACTTTGCTGACATCGTCAATATTTTTAGTATAGCCATAAAATCTTATTAAATCGTAATTATTTAACATCCAATAATAACTTATATGAATTTAGAGCTTGATCCGAGACATTCATATTTATTTCGATCACAAGCTCTTGTGTCTAAAAAAGAATGGATTATCATTATCAGGATTAAGTCTCGAACATCGTCAGAACTCATATTCCACAATCTTTCCTCACAATCGTTATATCAGCATTGAATACCAATTCAAATTACCATCCAGAGAAAATTACGTATTTATTCCCATCAATTTATTTGGAGCTAATTTTGGATCCAACTACCGGTACCCCGCCAACTACACAATCTCAGGCAAGTTACAGCGCTCTCCCCGCTGTTTGCACTTGTTAGATGGCGCTGGCAAGCACGCCTGTCGTTTCGAGAGAGTGAGTGTACGGGGCTGGTGTGTCCGAGTCTGGACTGCGATTGCTAGTTGACCGAAAATCATTCGGATCGACTCTGCGTGATTCATGTCTTTAATATTGTTTCTTTTTAAACTTAGTACTGTATGTTATCATCTGCAAATATCATTGTTGAAGATATTTTGGGAAGAATTCTGCATTGCTCCCCGGCCTTTTTTGTGTTTTGTGATCATGGAAAAAACAAACGAACTTTGCTCTGTCATTTGCTTTTGCAACGCTCACCCGGCCAGCGCAGACCGTCAGTGCATGTAGTGCATGCATAGCGCATGCAGCGCATGCATCGACGGCTGGCCGGAGCAAAAAAAAAAGACTCAATTTTCCCCGCCTTCAAATTTCAATGCATCGATGTTCGATCGAATTAAAGCTGTCGAACCCCGGTTTTCAAAATAATCAATATGACTCAGGCTTAATGGTAACAGAATATTGCAATAATAAGTAAACATCATGCGGAATGAACTACTTCTTAATTTTATGACCTTTAATAAAATTCAGCATACAGTACACTATAAGTCTTGAGCCAAAGATGTGCAAGACTTTTTTTTTTGCAATTGCAACCACATATTGCTAAAAAATCCAGGAAAATTCATTGTGGATTTAATTTTTTCCAAAGTTTTTAGCTAGTGCTCATGAAAGTTGGCAGAAATATTCATCTTGGGGTAAAGACGTACAAGATTCATTTTCTAAATGTGTTGGAAACTGCATTACCATGGTAATGGCATACTGTATTGTATTGGTAGAAAACTGACCAAACCTTGTTTTTTTCATATACCGGTATACAATATTTTTTTATGGTTTCTTGTCAATTCGAGGGTGCTGATTAAGAATCTGAATGATGCCACTCGTGTAACCTAGAGCATTTTCCGCAAATTGGCAAAATCCAATATGGCCGCCAAAATATGCAAATTACACATTAAAATCATAAAATTGCCCGCACATTGGTTATAAAATGTATGTATTTGTGTTGCAGGAGTGAAATACTCTCTGAAAAAACGATGTTTGGCAAAAAATATTTTCTAGATATTCAAAATGGCCACCATAGACCCCTGTATATTATATCATGTACAATATGAATTGGGAAAACTAAATTTCACAAAAGTGAGCACTAAATGCAAGTAATGGTGATTTTTAGTGAAATAATGGATGAACACATTAAGTTATGTCATGTATGTAATAAATGAAGCATTTTAATATTCAAAAAGCCACCAAATGCCCTGACAATATTGTGTATAATGTTAATGGGGACAAAAGAAAATCACAAGAGTGAGTACTAAAATGCATACATGTATTACTAGTATTAAGATAAGCGAGTGGAATACTGCCTAAAAACACAATTTTTAACGAAATATAAATGCAATTTATGTGATAAATGCTGTATTTTGACATGTATTCAAAATGGCCGCCATAGGCCCATTATATTATGTACAATGCGATTGGATAAATTAATTTTCACAGGAGTAAGAACTATAAAATGCATGTAATTGTGATCACCGAGCAAAATAATGTCTGAAAATAGTGCTGCAAGTCAGGCGCCATGTTCGGGTTCGGTTCGGCAGAAATTTGCCGAACATTGGTTCGGTTCGGGGTTCGGTAATGACTGATAAAGTTATAGTTCATTCAGGTAGCGTACCGGTAGACAATTTGTACTTGATTGACTGCATGTGCTCGCGTGCCCTCTGTCACATCAAACCATTTTATCTCTCTCTTATTGACATGAAAGTTATAGCGCTCAACGAATCAACAATTATCTCGAATTTGATTATCTGATGACAGATTTATTGGGTAGCTCACAGTTCTACCATGGAGACTCTTATGGCGCGCCGTTTGACCAATAGTTCAGATAAACACTGTTTATCGCCGATAAACACTGTTTATCGCCGAAAAACACTGTTTATCGAGCGATAAACACTGTTTATCAAGCGATAAACACTGTTTATCGAGAGAAACTATGTTTATCGACTGAAAAACACAGTTTCTCTCGATAAACAGTGTTTATCGCTTGATAAACATTGTTTATCGCCGAAAAACAGTGTTTATCGGCGATAAACAGTGTTTATCGAGAGAAACTATGTTTTTCGACTGATAAACACAGTTTCTCTCGATAAACAGTGTTTATTGCCGATAAACACTGTTTTTCGGCGATAAACACTGTTTATCGAGAGAAACTGTGTTTTTCAGTCGATAAACATAGTTTCTCTCGATAAACACTGTTTATCGCTTGATAAACAGTGTTTATCGCTCGATAAACAGTGTTTACCTGAATTATTGGTCAAACGGCGCGCCATAGACTCTTCCTTGTTGTCCATGCCTGGACCACTCTTTGGATATTTGCCAAATAAACTACGCTCGCACACACCATATACCAGTACATGCAGTACAGTACCAGCTGTAGGCCAGCCCATGCAGTGCGGGACTCTGAGCTAATGAATATTTATATAATATACAGTCTGGCCAAACGTGATTGGCTATTGCATCACATACGAGGCGGCCAGCGCCAGTGCACTGAACTGTAGGCATAGTACATGTAGGGCCAGGGGCGTGTCGAAGAGAGCGTGCTTATGTAATGCGTCTTATGCTAATGGGCTCGATAGGTGAACTAAACCACCAATCGCATGTCGCTGATTGTCGCATCGGTACATACAGCCACGTGCATTGTCTGCTCGGGAAACTCAGCTCAACGATTGAAGAGCAAGTGCCGAGATTTCAATGATTTAATTGGTCAGATTTTATTCGACCATGAACGTACAGTACAGACCAAGTGGGGATACAAAGTTTTACGACTGTAATGGGACAGGGGGAGCAGACTCAGCAGAGTGATCATCGCATTGTTTATGGTTAATTTGAGAAGTTGATAAGAAAAGAAAAAAATACGAAGTAAAGATTGGGGGTCATTTTCCCCCAAGAGAAGAATGTTTCCGCATGGCTTTATCTTCATTCAACTTTTCAACGAGGGGAAGGGGATCATGCTATATGCTATAATCATTCATGAGTCTGATGAGTGTTTGATTTTTTTTTTCATCTGATTGTTAATGTTTGGGCACTGACTGCATACATGTACTTATGGTCCGACTATTTATTGTCGATGGATTTTCGCCTAATCAAAATCAATATAATTATCTGAGATTTCTGCTTCTTAAAGTGGAAACATATTGAGAATTTGATTTTGCAAATTCTAATAATAAAAAAGATGACTTCACCTCATTTCTATATTTGTTTTGCGTCTCTCCTTTCCATCTCTAACAGTGACTCACTTTATTTTCCACTTTAACTGGATCTTTCATTTTCAAAACTCTTCACTTCTCTCTAAAATCATGAAAACTAGACAGTTGCGAGCCGACACCTCAATAATAATGTCAATCACCTCAATCAGATCTTTATTCTCTGCCGCAACAATACACGAGTTACGATCTTAATCACTTCGTATCGTAATATTAATGGTACTTCATCTTTCACTTTCAGTTTATTGAGCTCGTTCATTCAAAATACTTTGAAGATTTTCAAATAAGAATCTTGTTCGCCACCTAAAAAGCAACAACATTTTATAATTAGATTTAACTAATGAACACTCGTACAGTTTTGTTTTTCTTTACCATGCAATTCTTCTGCGATTTGGCCACAGAGCTAGAGATGATGAAAGCCAGTAAAATGATTATAGCGCAAGCTCGCGCAACATCATTCGTCGGATCTCCTTTCTTAATCAGGGCCGTGAAAACCACAATGTCAACATGAAAATGAAAACAAAATCTAGTAACCGCAAAATGAGCGCATACTTCCAACATAAAATTACAAAGAAGATTAGAGAATGCGCAAATATAATGATTAGAAAGATGACGTCATAGTCTCCTCATTTGCATACCAGCCAGGATGTGCATAAATCTGTTATGTGAAAATAAGCGAAACTTTAAAATGTCATAACTTTCTTATTTTACATCCAATTTTGATGAAATTTTCAGTGTTATGCTTCTTGGAATTTTCCTCTTTTTATGAAAATCAACTTTTTGTTGGGGTGGACTTGTCCTTTAAGGATACTTTGTTTCTTTCTTATCTTTTCAGATGTGACATGTATGATGATGGTGAAGATAGTAAAGATACCACGAAGAGGTAAGCTTAATTTCATCCTTTCTCTTTTCTTTTTTAAAAACCATTTTTTATTTTGTCCTTGTAATCTTTTATTATCATTCTCTCCATTATCTTCTCTCTAGTATCAATGAACCACACTCTTTTTTCTCTCTCTTTATGCTTTTTCTGTTTAATAATCCCTTTTGTACCATTATTTGAAATGTTACATTCATGTGAAAAAGTGTAGGCAACCTCAGCTTGTCGCCAAAACATTATTTCGAGATAATAGCGTTCAAAGTTTCGCGCTTTGAAAGAAACCAGAGCAATTATACAAACTGATATAAAGCATAGATTCTTTCCTTTTATAATATTCAAAATTTTGTTCGCAATTCAAATTGATTTTTCAGTATTTTGAATGAAGCTCAGGTACATGTATGCATTTCAGAAACTTTATTTCTACATGTACATAAAACGGGAGGTTTAGGTCACTTCTTAAAATCATGTGTATCATTAGGAGTGGGCTATACATGGGTCAAAAATACTTTTTTTGTAATTTCAATATGACAACATTTTTTTTTTATTCCTTGTAATGTATCTCAGCATTAAATGACAATATTTTTTGTCTCGGGTCCGAGAAAAAAGTGTGCCGGGCCAAAATCCAAAATGGCCGCCAAAACCCCCCAAAATCACAGTTTTGGCCACAACTTTTTTATTTGGTGGTCAATTTCTCTGGTTTTGGTGTCTATTCATATGTTTTGGGGGGCAGGCAATTTGTTTTTCCTGTAATTAGTACTATTAAACCATCATTTATAGAGTTAAAAGGTAATTATACCAAAATTTTCCCATTTTTGTAGCCTGTTTTCAGCCAAAAAGTAGGTTTTATCATCCTGGGGTTCTATGATATTAGATGGTACGAGGTCAACAATAGCAAGCAGCTTCATATAGCTATATTGCTTTTACTCCTCCACTTTGGGTTTTATGGATATTTGTGAAATACATCTTATTAAATAAAAAAATGTCAATTATCCATTGGGGCTATACAGTATACATATGTACAATGTACTGTACATACATACTGCACTGCATAAATGCATTGGCCACCATGACAGATAACAAGGCTTGTATAAACTATAGTGTCATAGAAATGAGCTCTCAGGCTTAGAATTAGATGCCTCAAAAATTGAAGATATGTTTTGTTTCAGAAATTGAGGACATGTTTTGTCAAATATGCTAATTCAGGGAGCGGAGAGAGGTAATTTACACTGTAGCTATTCTGGGCCCCGTTGCATAAAAATTTACCATTATGTTAACTTAATGGTAACTTGCATGCAATCCTTTATTCTGATTGGCTGTTGATCAGCGTTACCATGATACTAGTAGTTACCTGACCCCATAAACATAGGCCAGTTAGACACCAGAACCAGGTTTAAAAAAAAGCCTCCAAATGAAGAAGACATGGCTAAAAATGTGATGTACGTATATATACAAATGTGATATTTACATGTAAGTGTAATTTAATTTGCTGGTTTCACCATGTACATCAGCTGACAAGGAATCAAATTCACAATCTAATTCTAAATCTTTGAAGCTCATTTCTATGACACTATAGTTTATATACAGGCCTTGTCATATGCCATGGTGGTCAATGCATGGATATATGCAGTGTAGTATGTACAGTGCATTGTACACCGCATAGCCCCTATGGATAAATGACATTTTCTTTTATTTGATAAGATATATTTCACAAATATCCGTAAAACCCAAAGTGGAGGAATAAAAGCAATATAGCTACATGAAGCTGCTTGCTATTGTTGACCTCGTACCATCTAATATCCCAGAACCCCAGGATGATAAAACCCACTTTTTGGCTGAAAAAAGGCTACAGAAATTGGAAAATTTAGGTATAATTACCTTTTAACTCTACAAATAATGGTTTAAAAGTACTAATTATAGGAAAAACAAATTGCCTGCCCCCCCCAAAAAAAAACATATGAATAGACACCAAAACCAGAGAAAATGACCACCAAATAAAAAAGTTGTGGCCAAAACTGTGATTTTGGGGGGTTTTGGCGGCCATTTTGGATTTTGGCCCGGCACACTTTTTTCTCGGTCCCGAGACAAAAAATATTGTCATTTCATGTTGAGATAAGGTAAAAGGACACAAAAAACTGTTCCCACAGTAACAGCAAAAATCACCCATTTATAGCCCACTCCTAGTATCATGCACATAGTTACTACCAAGTTTTTAGCATCCAATTCGTAAAATCATTCAATTCTTGCGTGTTGTATGTGCACAACATCTACATGTAGGTCAAGTTATGTGCATGTACCTCTGCACATCACTCCGGAGACTGCTATAGTACAGAAACGATGGTTAAAGGATAAGTCCACCCCAACAAAAAGTTGATTTGAAAAAAAAGAGAAAAATCCAACAAGCATAACACTGAAAAGTTCATCAAAATCGGATGTAAACTAAGAAAGTTATAACATTTTAAAGTTTCGCTTAATTTCACAAAACAGTTATATGCACATCTTGGCTGGTATGCAAATGAGGAGACTATGACGTCATCCACTCACTATTTCTTTTGTATTTTATTATATGAAATATTCTAATTTTCTCCTCATTGTCAAGTGATACAAAGATTAATTCCTCCCTAAACATGTGGAATTAGTATTGTTTAATACTATATGGTTCAGTCAAGTTGGTCCTTATTGTAAAATCTATTAAAAATGATATATTGTATTAACTCAAACAATAAAAAACAAAAGAAAAAGTGAGTGATGGACATCATCGACTGACTCACCTAGTTGTGCATATCACTTTTTTTTTTTTAAATAAGCGAAACTTTAAAATGTCAACTTTCTTATTTTACATCCGATTTTGATGCAATTTTCAGCACTATGCTAGTTTGATTTTTCTCTATTTATTCAAGTTAGCATTTTCCTGGGGTGGACTTGACCTGTAAGGCCGCTTCCTAAAATCAAAGGAGGGGGATGTGCTGGTTTCTGCGAAATTTGAATATGATCACTCTCATTCTCTATTAAAGAATGGTAATTTTTATCAAAAATTGAGGAATTTTACAAAGTTAATGACGGGCTTTCAGAATTTGGTTTTTGCGGGATGTAAAATCACTGACAAAATAACTCGCTTTTAGGCAAAGTCAACAAAATCGTGATGCATGGATCACGGTAGCATTTCATTCGACAACAAATTGGCAGATACAATTAATTGTGCGATTAAGCGTAATTGTAATTTCATAGAAAATCATGTTCAGTGTATGGCTTGCATGGGACTGTAAAGTCAGTGAACAAGCTCACAGCCTCACATTAATTCCTAGTTCTCAGACACTGCACATGTTTTAATCACTAATATGTCAAAATATTTCAATTAACCTAGAGTGAGTTTACTTCCAAAATCGCAGATTTAATCCACGTTCATTCTGAAGACTCAAGTTTTTGTACCACGAAATGGGTCTGCTCCGGTCTCGAAAGCTCGAAAGCGTTGCTCAATCACACTCAGAGCCAATTTGAGAATCACCAATTACGACAGCGATCATTGCTACAGTTACGTGTTATACGCTCGTACACATGTGCTACAAGCCTACGAACAAACGCTCCTCAAATTGGCAATCAAATAGTGCAGCGATCTGTGCATGCATGTGCGGTACAGTATGCAAAATGCGCATCCAACGAACGTCGGCGCTAGCTAGGGCCCTGCACTGATTTTCTTTTGCATTCTTTATTAATGTAATGCGCTGCTAAGCTGAGTAAACTTTTTAATTGCTCCAATTTTTGTGGATTGATACTTCTAACTTCTCAGGTAAGCTTTAAAACCGTGACTTAGGCTATATAAACCCCTTTCTATGTTACATTGACATGATGATGCGGGTCCGAGTCGACATGTCGGAAACACTGAAAACATAAATCGCTCTCAGTGTTTACAACGTGTACACGACCGAAAAACACGCCGTGTACTCGTGCATCAAAAATGGACTTTCAAAACGGGCCTAGTTCAGTGTATAAAAAGTTGCGTTCAATTACAATATCAATCATACTTCTTTGTGTTACTCCCCCCCCCTGCTGAACTTGATTTTGATTGGCCAAGAAGTGCAGTTCTGATTAGAACAGTCTTTGTTGGATAAAACATCCAGCAACTCCATTCCATCGAGTCCTTCCATGAAACGCTCTGGAGGAGTATTAAGAAGGAATAATTTCATTAGTCTTCAGAGTTGATCAAATCTGCTGATTAATTTTAGTCAATTTTCAAAAATTTATATTGAAACTGTTTGTGAAAAACTCTTCAAAGAATAAATTTTATGTTATGCCTCTAGTTTAAATTATTGACGGATCCATCCAATCAGGGGACAGCTGACCCATTTTAGCTGAGCTTTATTATGACATACTTGTATTTCATTTTACTTATGGCCTAATTGCTGCCCATAAAGGAGTTTTATGGCTTTGTTGAATATGCCTCCTAATAAGGTAAATAAAATTCTATACTCCATAAAGTTATTATATTTATGCCATATCTTGCATGTACATAGATAGTTTGTGATTGCACTTAAAGGTCCTATGACACAAAAACATCTTATTTTCGATATATATCTATTCTTGGGTAGTTTTACTTGAAAAATACGAATTTGCCATCGGTTTCTGTGTACGACGAACCGGTGTTGAGTTATTCCATGGAAATGAACTTCAACGGGAACGCCCACTAAAATTTTCGAAAAAGTCGGCCGATCGACCTGTCAATCATTGTGACGTCATCGAAAGAAAGCTTTCTCAGCTGTGCAGCCGGACCCCTAGTTATTGCACATGTGAATCCACACGCGCGTGAATCCACACGTGCAACCACAATAGGCACTTCACGCACCAAACGTCAGCAACACTCAGCAGATTCTTCCCCTGACGTCATAATTGTCACGTGATATACAAAACCAAATCGGGCTGAATTTTTTGTGGGCGTGGCGAATTTGGCTGAATTCTCAATATAAAACTGCCTTTGAACCTGATGTGGGATGTGTTTAGGGTAAAATTTTGATGGAATCGTTATTAGTAACCACTAAGCTAACTAATAAATCAGCATCTTTGCTGTATTTCATAGGACCTTTAAAAGGAAATTCACTCAAGCATATTGTTCATGATCTCATTAGATATTCGTTCATTTAGCGTTCTGTGGTTTAGTCACAAATTCACATGATCGTTATACCCATGGCTTTGTGTTTTTGTTCACAGGAAATCTCGCAATGCGAGTGAGAAGAAAAGGAGGGACCAGTTCAACATGCTCATACAGGAGTTATGCTCAATGGTTTCGACCAAGACGAGAAAGCTTGACAAGTCAGCAGTCCTCAGAGCCACCATACACTTCTTAAAGGCTCATAATGGTATGTTTGTCGAGATACTAATCAAGTGACAAGAAACAGTACAGGGGACACTTAGCTACACTGGGGTACACCACAAGTGCCAACAGAAGAGCATGTCAAAACAAAACCCTTCTCTCAGTGACAATGGCCCGTATTCTGATAGCAGGTTTAACTTAAACTCAGGTTTAAAGTTGTGGTCTAAGTATGGATAGCCAATTGTTACATAAATCACTAACAATAGAGATTATCATACTTCAGCTCATTTGGCTCTCAAATCATTCATAATTGTCTAGGTAGTATAGATAAATTATTGTCTTCACCATCGATGAATCAGGAAAGAGCACAGTAAACATAAGAAACATACAACTTAATAAAAATTTTGATACTTTTGGCTCTCCATACTTAAACCACAACTTTAAACCTGAGTTTAAAGGAGAATGAAACCCTTGAAACCAGCTGAATCCATATCAAAGAGAAAAATCAAAGAAACATATTGTTGAAAGTTTGAGGAAGATTGAATGAATAATAAGAAAGTTATGAGCATTTAAATATTGAGATCACTAGTGCCATGTAGATCCTCCCATCGGCAATGCGACCAAGATCTGTGATATCACACACGTACAACTCCCTCATTACTCTAGTACTTATTTCACTTATATTCTCACTTTTATCATGGACCTATTACGTAATAGGTCCATGCTTTTATAGAGTCTATCACAAGGTGAGGTGTTCTCTTTATGAGATGACAAGTACAGAGGTTTCACAACATTATACCATTGATGAATCGTTTGTCATATGATTAGAATAAGCAAAAAGAGATGTTTTGGGGTATATTTTCAGTGTCCAAATGGGAGAGTTGTACGTGTGTGACATCACAGATCTTGGTCGCATTGCCAATGGGAGGATCTCCATAGCATTAGTGATCTCGACATTCAAATGCTCATAACTCTTTTCTTGCTAGTCCTATTTTACTCAAAGTTTTGTTGATCTTATTCTTTGATTTTTCTGCTTTCACAAAAGCTAACTTGCTCCAAGAGTTTCATTCTCCTTTAAGTTAAACCTGCTATCAGAATACGGGCCAATGTGTTTTAGGTTTAAAATCATGCTATATCCTTGCTTTATGAAACACCAAACATTTTATTTTTATTGATTGCTCTGATTTTGCATGAATGAATGCACATATATAGTCACTGAAATCTTGCATAGTTCAAGGGAAAGTTCACCCTGATAATTAGGTTTTAATAAAGGCAGAACAAATTTGAGAACTACCGGGGAAAGTTTGACTTTGTGACGTCACAGATGGGCTGCTTCTCCATATATCGCCCAATGCCATTTTCTCAAAACAATCGAAAGTGATTTTTTTTGTTGAAATTGAATTTATTGGTTATCTATCCGAACAATATTTGGTATCATGATGCATTAAAATAATTTGTAACTTAGAATTTCTATTACATGATACATGGGGTGCTGTTGGCGAAAATGTTAAAAGTAAAAACTCTTTGAAAAATTCATCACACTCTTATTCTTTGATCAATTTTCATCAAACCTTCACCAATCCCTTTCTCTATTTTTCTATATTATGAAAACCAATATCATTAGGGTGAAGATTTACTTAAAAGGTCTTAGGAACTTGCAAAAAGTACTTTGGGCATTCTCCTTTTTGTATGCTTTTAGCTATTGATAAGAGCAGTGGGCCCTTGGTAATATAAGTAATTTGTTAACGAGAGTTGACACTCTATCCAGCATCCAGCGGGTTGTTATTTGATTAGCCTTATTTAATGTTATCAAGTGTGATAGATTTGGATTTTCAGAGGAACTAGGGCATTTGAAAGGGAATTCTGTACTCGCATCTAAACTTAGATGTGATTGATTTGGAAAAGCCCTCTAGATCCAGATCAGTGGACACAAGCAATTTTGATAACCGGTATAAAAAAAAGGAGAATTCGGATACAGTTCTCACTGTACCTTCCTAAAACTAGTTTAACGTGTAATGAGACCGGTCGAAGCAATCTTGGAAGCGATCTTCCAAATAGGTTCATTCAACCACCTCGCGATGTAGTTTCCAAGATCGCTTTGTCTCGTTAAACTGGTTTTAGCATGAAGACACAACCGTTATTTTGGGAAGCGATCTTCGCACATTTTGAGCACGCTACTCTACACACTTTGTGTAGAATGCCTACATGTACAATGCTGTTTCGAATTTCGCGCGAAACGTGTCACCCCTCCGAGAGCGTTCCCATAGCAACAAGATCGCTTTACGTGAAGTGATTTTGAAAACCACTTTCTGGTGATCAAATGGTTACGCTAGCAAAGCGATCTTCCAAACTGGTTCCCTGAACTGGTTCCCAGTAAACTAGTTTTAGAAAGCGTAATGTGAGAACGGGTTCTGATGTTAAAAAGAAAAGATTGACTTTTGGAAAACATATACATAAATCAGATCCATTGTGATTCTCCAATTCAATTTTTGCTTTCTGATATGTGAAATATATATAAATCCTGTCATAAGGAAAGTATATGTTTGCAGACTGTAGTAAAAAAAGTAAAATATACATTCTCATTAAAGGGCGATCCACCAAAAAAAATTTATTTAATTGCAAAATATAATTAAATTAAGTAAGTACATGTAAATGTAATTTCATCATAATTAGATGTCAAATTAGAAAGTTTTGTCGTTATATATTTTTTTTAATTTCACAAAACAGTTGATATTGGCAAATAATTAATAAACCAAACCTATTTTTTCTAATAAGAAAAAATAAATATGGTCATGTAAATGTAAAGCAGTTAATACATACATCATATTTTTTCTCTAAATTTGAAAATGATTTGGTTAATATACACATACGTATCATTTGTAACAAAAGTACATGTACAGACATTTTTTGAAAATGAAGATGTGGTTCACATACATATGTACATGTATTGTGAGTCCGTATATTTGATTATAAAGGAAATTTTGCCCAGGAAACATGAAAATCAAATTAATATAGAGATTTCTGATGTGATTAATGATTACAATTTCATTATGAGCTGGGCAGGAAAGTATTTTACTTGGTCAGAGGAGAGATCCAATTTATTATTTTTTGTCTCACCTGCATAGCAGAGTGAGACTATAGGCGCCTTTTTTCAACATCAAATCTTTACCAAAGGTTAAGTATTTGAAATGACAGCATAACTTAGAAAGTATATGGACCTAGTTCAATAAATGTGAATAAAGGTTAATCAAGTAATAACTGAACATCCTGACCGAGTTTCAGGTCACATGATCAAGGTCAAATGTCATTTAGGGTCAATGAACGTAGTAAATATTGTATCATTATATGAATGGTGTTTTTTTGGTGAATTATTTTATAGTAGTTTTCAAAGTTAGCACTGCTGCTATATTGAATCGCGTAATGCAGGTGAGACTGCCAGAGGCGCTCAACTTGTTTTTTGTAATTGTGTCCTTTTTTAAGAATGGCATATTATCAGGCAAAGCTTAAAAACATGTTTTCTTTTCAATATTACAATTATTCATATATATTTACACCTCTTTGGGAGGTATTGATTGTAGTGACTTCTGGGCAATTCTACGGTAACGGAATTACGAATCAGAGAATTATGGCTGTTATTTTTGCTCACAGCATCCAGATATTTCAATATTTTCTAATTTTCTGTTCTTGATACTAAGCATGGCCACTTGTGCTACAATACAGGGAAGAAGAAACTTGGCATTCGGGATCGTGAAACACGCTAGCAAATGTGCGGGATGGTCTAACGGGATTTGAACGGGATTGTAAACGGGAAACTCAAAATTGAGACGCAAATTCTAGCGTGCTCGGTCCGTGATTTCATCGTGCGCGGTCGTGATTTTCATCCCGCTTCTAACGTGATTTCCATGCTTCTATCGAGATCCCGTTGGTTTGACGCGCGTTTGCACGATAGATTTATGCGCAAGCTAGTGTCAGGACTTGCGCGCGCACCTTTTAAAAGGCGAGACAACAACGGGAAATGATTTTAAAGGGAATGATCACCCTTGCGCGAAACCCCGGGGGGCCACTTCCATTCACGAGTGGATACCATGCGCGACCATGGGGTCTCGAAAAGCACCCTAAACACGTAATTTCCATATTCTGAAAATGCACCCCTTAACAAGTATTGGCGTCTAAAACCCTACCCTTAACAAGTATTGGAAATAAAACATATGGAAAACTAGCGGACAGAAGGTCCTCGCTGCACGCGCGCACCCTTATAACACGCAGAATTCCCTTGCATTATACCCTTTTTTCACAAACAAATGTGTATCAAGGACAAGCGTTGATTCAGATAGAATTTCCGCCCCCCTGAAATGAATGGTAACAACTTCTTCTATCAGATGATCATAATTTTTTTTACATTCAATTGGTGGGAAATATGGCACTTTATTTTATTAGAATCACTAGAAACCATCCATAGTCAGGAATATGTATTGGGATAATGGGTTTGGGGGACATTTTTATAGTACCCGGGTGGATTATATCCGTCGTCACATCGGTGGGTGGTGGTATCATGAATTTCCGCCCAGATTACAATAAAGGGCACATTGTAAGGCAAATACTCATGAAAGAACCATGGAGATTGGTTAATAAGGAAATAGGGCACTTTTATCATCAAATCAGAGGAGATTTTCTTTGTGATAGTGATGTCCGAAGAGCAAACCTACACTCGTGACGGGTCCATTATGTATACGAGGGGTGCATCCTAGCTTACCACTGCATAGCTAAGTCTGAAAATTAAGTTTTGCTTATTTCTTTCATTTTATAATGATGTTTAAATGTTCAAACAACGATAATTCATGAAAATTGACTCAAAATATTGCGAATCAACGCTGAAACATTATCTGTGTATACATTTTATCCCTCTGTAATGCTATTTCCCCCATAAAGCCGCAACGGAACACTCCGCACCACTAGTCATACGATGATCGCGAGGTCTGCAAACGTCGTCTGCTATGTTTTTACATGTCCGGTACACTGCATACAAGTTTTCGATATGGATACTCTTGGCAAATACTTCCTGAAATGAACCCCTAAAATGTTTTATTGTTACGGGTCCTTCGGTATTCGTCTTTACCTTATTTGATTTAGTACGACCCTACCTTCTACACCTCGCGCAAATAGGACTCTAAACACGAAGTGTTGGGGCAAAAAGGACATCCTTTATAAAAATTTTTAATTTTTTATCCTCCCCGCAAATTCGACCCTAAACACGTAATTTACCTAGCGAAATAGATACCCTTTTTTCATTATTTTTGTGTTTTTGACACCCTTATCACGTTACGTACGTAACGTGCCCTATCGTGAAAAAGACATCCTTTTTACGTGTTTTTTTGGTCGCGCATGGTATCCACTCGTCAATGTAAGTGGCCCCCCCCCCCCCGGGCGCGAAACTGAACAAAAAGGATTGAAGTGGAAATATAACGGTATTGACGACTTTCATTGCTAATTCATTTTTACTCTGACATGAATATTGCGTATTTCGTTCACAGATCATTCACATCCGAAATGTGTTGTTTTTTTTCAAGAGGAAACCCTTCTTATTCATGATTATAAGGCGGGACATTTTTAAGATTGTCTTGTGGCTTTAACCATTTCAGATAATGTTCATTTACATTTTGGAAAGAATTTGTGTTCTCCGATAAGAAATATAAAAGACGTATTTTCGGAACAATAGAGACATCCCGGTGTGACACAAATGGGTTTAAAATGATAAAATGGTTGAAGTTCCTTAACATAAATTATTTGTAAAGAGTTATGAAATGGAAATCATCGAATTGAGTTATTTCAAGTCCGGTGTTGGCCCTGATGGTGTTGGTGTTGAAATTAGGATTGCTTCCCCTAGCTCCAAAACTTTTTCAGAGTTCATGCATAACTGATTCAGATCACATTATTTTCATCTCAACAACTAGAGAGTGACTTTTCGGGACCATCTTCATTATATGTTTGGTGTTATAACGGTGTAAAATTTGACCTTCCACCAACACCAAAAGGCCAACACTGAACTTGAAATCACCCATTTACGACTTGAAATTAATGATAAAAAAATAATTGTTGTAGGTTCTTAACAAATTCGTAGAGTTTTGAGGTGAAAATATAATCATATCGATATAATTTATGACGTAAAATCACTCAAATTTACTTCCGAAATATACGAGTTTCGCTTCGATCTTGGAGCACAGACCCTGATAAAAAGGTACGAAAATTATAATCTAGAAATTGTTGATGGTTCTTTATTCGTAAAGAGTTGTGAGGTAATCATGTCAGTTATGATTTATGACGTGACATTATCATACTCGGCATTTTCAAAGATACGAGTTGCACTTGGATATCGGAGCTCCTTGGTCGGATTAAAGCGTATGAAAATGATTGATAATCTATAAACTTTTTGAAGGTTCTTGACATAATTATTCGTAAAAAGTTTTGAGGAAGAAAGTAATCATATCCATGTGATCCATGACGTAAAATCGTTTTTCTTAGCTTTCGAAAGCTACGAGTTTCGCTTGGATATTGGAGCACCTTAGCCAGATCAAAACGTATGAAAATGATCATGTAAAATTGTTGAAGGTTCTTATGTTCGTAAAGAATTTGGAGTTACAAAATCATTATACTAAGCTTTCGAAAGATACGAGTTTCGCTTGGATATTGGAGCGCCCTGGCTTGATAAAAAAGTATGAATAATCTAGAAATATTGTTGAAGGTTTTCAACTTATGAATTCTTTAAAAGTAATGAAGTATAAATCATAATCGATATGATTTATAACGTAAAATCGGATACTTCACTTTCGAAATAATACGAGATTCGCTTGGATCTTCGAGCACACGGCATGATAACCATGATAAAGGGGTAGTGAAATGATAATCTAAGAATTGTTGAAGGTTCGTTAAGAGTTGTGAGGTAAAAATATAATCATATCAATATGACATACGACGTGAAATCATCCCTATCATTTAAGGATACGAGTGATACTTGCATTTTCTAAAATATTTTTTTTTCAAATAAGTTTCGTTACGACTTGAGATCTTGAAGTTAAAAGGCACCAAAACAAAATTGTTCGGAAACAAACGCATTTACCACGTTTACTGCAATAAAGGAGACGTTCATTATGATTGAGATCATTGCACAGTGCAAAATATTTTCTTCCTCTTCTCTTCCTCCTCTTTTGTAGTTTATTCCTTTTCTATTTTCCTTATAATTTCTTCGACTTCTTAGCCATGTCCTGAACCTGGTCTTTTCTCATTTCCCTTCCTTTTGGGCAATTCCATTATTATCAACCTTTTTGTACGTCCGATTCCCCTTTTTCTCAAGTTTTACTTCATGTTCATAAACTGACCACACTGCAAAAACTGCGGTGTTTATTGAACAACAGTCTGTAATATGACCACACGAGAGAAGTGTTGAAACAACACCGGCTTTAAATTAAATCGATGATGTATTAAAAATAATTTATGTTGTATAAACGCATATTTGGAATTAGTCGAAAACCAAACCGATGTTGTTATTAACACTTCTCTAGTGTGGTCATTAGATTCCGGACTGGTGTTGAATTAACACCGCAGTTTTTACAGTGCACAGATTGTCAAAAGTAAAAGAAATCAAGGACAGAAAATTTCATGAATGTCCCGGTCGGACGTACGGAAAATCGATTTGTCCTTTTCGTCATCTTCTCCGTGTCCTGCACATGCACGATTCTGTATTTTATTCCCCATTATCCCCAATATTCTTCTCTCTCATGCAGCATTCGTTCCGCAGTTGTTAGAAAAACATACAAAACTTTATAACAAGTTGTAGACATGTAGTCCACTCACTATACATTAGTTGGGTGGATGAAAGATTTATTCGCACAAAATATGATAATGTTTTGAAGGGCGGTTGGGGTCTGTATTGCAACATTAAGCAGGATGAAATTGATCAGTTCATATATGCCAGTAGATATGACTGAACTGTCGTAAGACTCATCATATCAAACACAATATTTTTAGAATTAATCAGACTTCCACTAGAAAATACAAATACCTCCACCAAAATAAGGATAGGCCTAGTACAATTTTTTGTACGATACGACACCAGCTTTGGAATATCACACCCCTCTTTCCATAAAAATTTTTGGTCTCTTGAAAATGATATCTTCTGAAAGTGTGTTTTATTATGTTGTGAAAATTTGGAACTATAGGAAATTACTTATCAGTTATTTTGAACGATTTATTATTTTCAGAAAATGAAGGCTTTGAAAATTTGTTTTGATCATTTCCATTATCTTACTATTCAAATCCCCTTGAGAAATGCTGCAAGGTATAGTTATAGTTACAATGTTTGTCTTGATGAACAGAAAAATTATGGAAAGTAAAACTACTCGTTCTTTGAATGAACGACGGATACAACTGATTAAAAAAACAGAATTGATGAACAGAAAATGATGGTAGGCAAATCTACATGCTCTTATTTGAATGAAAGAAGTAGCTGAAAAGACAACAGCGTAACTGATTAAATAATAATTAAAAAACAGAGTTGATGAACAGAAAAATGATGGAAAGCGAATCTTTTAATAAAAGACGTAAGTGATGAAATTTAAAAAACAACAACACAGAATTGATGAACAGAAAATGGTGGTTAGCAAATCTCCTCGTCCTTTAAATGAACGACGAATTACTGATTAAAACAAAAAAATGAACAGAAAATGATGGAAAGCGAATCTTCTTTTAATAAAAGACGTAACTGATGGAATTTTAAAAACCCCACAGAATTGATGAACAAAAAATGATGAAAAGCGAATCTTCTTTGAATAAAAGACGTAAGTGATGAAACTAAAAAACACACATAATTGATGAACAGAAAATTATGGGAGACGAATCTACTCGTCCTTTGGATGAACGACGTATTACAGACGTAATGATAAAATAAAAAATACAGAATTAATGAACAGAAAATAATGGAATTATGGAAAGTGAATCTTCTTTGATTAAGAGTCGTAAGTGATGAAAATAAACAACACAGAATTGATTAACAAAAGAATGATGGTTAGCAAATATAGTCATCTCTGTTTCATTAATGGATTTCGTATTTCAAACTTCAAAGGTTGTGTTTTTTATTTAAATTTTCTATTATATAATGATTAATTCTGTTAAAATCTCCATTTCATAACTCCATATAAATAAAACTCAAATCTGAATAATACTCGTCCTTGAATGAACATCGTAACCGATTAAATGGGAAAAAAAGAATGAACAGAAAAATGATGTTAAGCAAATCTACTCGTTCTTTAAATGAACGACGTAACTCAAAAAAAAAAATACAGAATTTATGAACAGAAAATGTAGGAAAGCGAATCTTTTAATAAAAGACGTAAGTGATGAAAAAAACAACAACATAGAATTGATGAACAGAAAATGATGAAAAGCGAATCTTCTTTGAATAAAAGACGTAAGTGATGAAACTAAAAAACACACATAATTGATGAACAGAAAATTATGGGAGACGAATCTACTCGTCCTTTGGATGAACGACGTATTAATATAGAATTAATGAACAGAAAATAATGGAATTATGGAAAGTGAATCTTTGATTAAAAATCGCAAGTGATGAAATAAACAACACAGAATCGATGAACAGATAATGATGGTTAGCAAATATAGTCATCTCTGTTCCATTCTTAATGGATTTCGTATCTCAAAGGTTGTGTTTTATTTAAATTTTCTATAAATATGATTAATTCTGTTACAATCTCTATTTCATAACTCCATAATAAAACTCAAATATGAATTATACTCGTAAACGATTAAATGGGGGAAAAAGGAATGAACAGAAAAATGATGGTAAGCAAATCTACTCGTTCTTTAAATGAACGACGAATTACTGATTGAAAAACAACAATGAACAGAAAATGATGGAAAGCGAATCTTCTTTTAATAAAAGACGTAACTGATGAAATTTTAAAAACCCCACATAATTGATGAACAGAAAATGATGAAAATACTCGTTCTTTGAATGAAATACATACCGTACCTGATTAAAGTTTTATAAAATTACAGAATTGGAGAACAAAAGATAAAAATGAAAGATAAAAAAGGATTATCTAATCGTCCTTTAAACGGAAGACGCCATTGATAACGTAAACACTAAAAAATAAACCATGGAGCTAGCTCCGTAAATAAACATTGGGAAGAGAATCTACTCGTCCTTTAAGCCAAAGACGTAACTACATGTATAACTATAACTGTGTCACTCGGTCAAGAGCTGCGCACATGGATTTCTATCGGGGACGCGTCTGATGCGCGCGCTCGAAGCAGTTTTTCAACCCGCTGTCTATCGGGATTTAAGAATTTTCAACCCGATGTCTATCGGGTTGATACTCATTCTAGCGGGTTGACAATCCCCGTTAGCCATTTTGAAGTGTCCAAAAAATAACGGGAATTGCATCGTGATTGCTTCGAGATTGCATCGTGTTTTGACCAAAAAGTGCCTAACGGGAAAATGCGGGTCCCGCAAAATCATGCCAAGTTTCTTCTTCCCTGTATTGTATATTCTGAACCAAGTTTTTTAGAAAACTCCTCACACGTTCAGATGTGAATGGCTGATATATTTGCAATGGTAACGGAATTACCAGAGTAATGAGTCACTTTGCAATACAAAGCTTAAGAAAAGTTTCTCTGAAATCTACAACACACTAGGTCCAAGCTAATGTCTAATTCATTTCTTTATAATGTCAACTTTATTTTGGAAGCAAATTTGTCACAAATATCATCAACAAATTTTTATGATCGGTCTTTCTTTGGTGAAGTACATGGTAACGGAATATTAAACACCTCTGACATTTATGAAAGAAAATGTTATTTTTAGGCATTTATGAATTAATAATCGCCTCTACATGTATAAAGCTTGTTTATATATTTTTTTCTAATACTTAACATTTAAGTACTTCACATCTATAATATCAAATGAAATACAAGTATATAGTATATTTAGCTCTACCATCCATGAATAAACATAATTTTTCAAATATGAGGGATCAGTGGTAATAAGAATTTAGTTCATTTTCATCTTTAGGGGTACTAGGTAATTAGTACTAGGACTAATAGGCCACTTTTTGCCTCCTCTACTGATGAAAAGAATAATGCAAAGACCAAGAATCATCATTAATACTCATGGTAACGGAATTACACAGACTACAGCCATATGTGTGTACATCAGGAATTTTACAAAAACTGAGGACAGCATGTGATCAGATACGTGTATGCATATTTAGTCAAAAGTTTGTGTAAATGGTTTAAGATATTCTAAAAATTATTAAATATTCAAAAGAATCATAGTTTTACATAGAATTGGCATCTTAAAACAGTTGAACTGAAAACTTTCTACTTTATACTGGTAGTTTAATAAATGTACTGAAAACGAGAAACAATGCTGAAACCACATGAAAATAGTGTTGACATTCACGTTTGGAAAGAATTTTGTGGACAACTAGCAATAAACTGGTTCTTAAGATCTATTTTTAATCTACACCAAGTAATCTAATTCTCTTCAATGGTAACGATTCATCTTTTGTCTATCTGTGGCTCACTGAGGACTGCAATTATAACAGATCTGAGAACTATTAAAAGTCAATATCATCTTCTTCCAGACCAGGTTTATTTCCCAAATGTGATACTAAGAAATTACAGTGATTTGATGATCATCTGTTATATTTATGACCTGGGGTGGTATTATTCTTTGATCAATTTTCATCAAACCTTCATTACCTTTCTCTATTTTGTTTTCTATTACAGTATTACGAAAACCAATATCATCAGGGCGAAGATCTACTTTAAAGGTCTTGGGAACTTGCATAAAAGTACTTTTGAGCATTCTCCTTTTTTTGTATGCTTTTAGTGATTGATAAGAGCAGTGGGTATTTGATCATAAGCAAGTAATTTGTTAACGAGAGTTGACGCTCTAACAGCATCCGATGGGTTGTTATTTGATTAGCCTTATTAAATATTATTAAGTGTTATGATAGATTTGGCTTTTCAGAGGAACTAGGGCATTTGAAAGGGGATTTCTGCACTCGCATCTAAACTTCGGTGATTGATTTGAAAAAGCCCTATAGATCGAGATCAGTGACAGTGACCAAGCAATCTTTGATTACCAGTATCTTATATTACCAGTATCAATCAACAAAGGAGAAGTTAGACACCATTCTCACTACCTTCCTAAAACTAGTTTACTGGAAACTAGTTTAGTAGAAACTAGTTAAACATGTAATGAGAACTGTTGAAGCGATCTTTCAAGCGATCTTCCAAACCGGTTTATAAAACCACCTCGCAATTTAGTCTTCAAGATCGCTTTGCCTCGTTAAACTGGTTTTAGCGTGAGGACACAACCGTTCTTCGGGAAGCGATCTTCGCACATTTTGAGCATGCTACTCTACACACTGTGTAGAATGCCTACGCTGCGGTTTCGAATTGTGCGCGAATCGTGTCACCCCACCGAGAGCGTTCCCATAGCAACAAGATCGCTTTACAAGAAATGATTTTGTATTTCCCACTTTCGGGTGATCAAATAGGAATGCTAGCATAGCTATCTTTCAAACTGGTTTCCTGAACCGGGTTCCAGTGAACTAGTTTTAGAAAGCATTATGAAAATGGGGTCTTATTTTGTTGTCTAAAAAGAAAAGATTGACTTTTGGAAAACATAGATAAACATGTAGATAAAGATCACATTCATTGGGTACCTCCAATTCAATATTCATTTTCTAATATGTGAAATATATTGAAATCCTGTCATTAGGAAAGTATATGTTTGCAGACTGTATCAAGTAGTAAGATACATTCTCATTAAAGGGCAATCTACCTCAACAGAAAAAAAATTGATTATTTATTGCAAAATATAAATCAAATATTTAATGTTACAAATTTTATCATAATTAGATGTCAAATAAGAAAGTTTTGTCATTATATTTGTTTTTCTGAATTTCATGAAACAGTTAATGTTGGCAAATGATTAATAAACCAAACCTATTTGTTCAAATAAGAAAAATTAAATATTGTCATGTAAAGCAGTTTCATCCATCATATTATTTTTTTCTAAAATTGAAACGTACGTATCATTTGTAACAAATGTACATGTACAGACATTTTTTGAAAATGAAGATGTGGTTCACATAGGTACATGTATTGTGAGTCCGTATATTCCACTATCAAGGAAATTTTGCCCAGGAAACATGAAAATCAAATTTAGAGAGAGGGATTTTTGTTATTAAAGATTACGAGCTGGGCAGGAAAGTATTTGCTCAAAGGAAAGATCCAATTTATTTATTTTTCAAAATTTTGTCCTTTTTTAAAACCCTTTCCATGCGTACTTTGCACATATGGGCAATTCCATGGTAACGGAATTACAAATCAGAGAATTTTGGCTGTTATTTTTGCTCACAGCATCCAGATATCTCAATATTTTCAAATTTTCTGAACTTAATTCTATACATGGCCACTTGTGCTATATTCTGAATCAAGAAAACCCCTCACACGTTCAGATGTGAATGACGGATATGTGCTATGGTAACGGAATTACCAGAGAAATGAGTCTCTTTGCAACCCAAAGTTTAGTAAAAGTTTCTCTGAAATTAGTGTTTTACTGCAACTACTATCATTTAGCTTTAAACCACGACTTTAGACCTGAGTTTAAGTTAAATCTGTTATCAGAATACAGGCCAAAGACTTTTTAAATTCTGGGCAAATAATAAAATTGATATAATACTTTGTTTAATAAAGATGTGAATAGGCTATCCCATAATTAAAAATGTATATATATATCTCTCTATATTTTGTAAGACAATACAAAAAAGAATAAGTTTCTACGTTTGTACTTAAAAAGTGTACAACAATCTGAATAAAGATTTTATGTAGAAAACACACAAAAACAAAACAACAACAAAACAAAAAACAGAAAATGTGAAGGGAGTGCAGCCAAACTGAAATGTGAAGGGAGTGCAGCGACTGCAAAGCAGATATGAACCAATAGCGCCATCTCAAGTCCTCAACTGCTCATACCTGGCCAGTTTCCTGACCCATAATGCTAGTGTAGTCTAGTAGTATAGATAATATATATAATGATAACATACTAATTAACCACTTAATACATTTATACCGCAATAATTATGTTACCATGTAGCAAAACAATTACTTTTCCTCTCTAAACGTTTTAGTTTCTCTACACAAATACAATTATAGGTCAATTTATTCTCGGTAGTATTAGTAGATATCTGAAAATGTATATTTTAAGACTATATGTATTTATAACACACAGTCAGTAAGAGACCACACACGGTTCACTCCCCCTTTAAGAGTCCCTTGATGTTAGCAGTAATGGATGCCCGCACCTGTATTGGGATGCATACCGTGAATTACTTAACAATCTCTGTAAATTTGTCATCCTGTGTACATTGTTAAGTATACCTTAATTAGGCAGTGATTATGCAGGTTTCATGCAGGTTTCTGTAGCGTCTGACAGTGAGGAGGTTTCACACCTTGCTCAAGAAAAAAAACAGGTAGTTTGTATGTATGTATGTGTAAATGGAAACAAGGAACTTGTATTATACACTGACTGAGAATACCCACTTACGGAACTTTTAAAAATGATGATACTATCATTTTTCTAATACATGCTTTCTGGTAAGCTTTCACTCAAACCGCTAGGAACAAAAACAAGTGTACGAAATTGTAGTCTTAAACTTAATATTAAAAGACAAGATAAAGAAGGTACATGTAACATACATTTATGATAAAATGAGGCATCTTTATTCAATATGTTTTTCTAGCAGATTGAGGCGGCGGTGCCAGGATAGAATGATGGGGGGGGGCAAGACGATCTAAAAGTGATCTTATATTTTTTTCTTATTGAAGTTGGTTGTTGTAGAGTCACACATCCCAGACGTGTTCTTTTTATTCCCTTTCTCTCCTTCTCCTGTTTAAAAGCAATTTACTCTTAATAATTGGAAAACTCAATTGATTAAGTCAATATGAAAATTAGGTGTTATAAGTACTTGTAATCTAATGTTTTTTCCAGATTGGGTAAATATGGATAGTCCCACTTTATAGTGATGTTCGTGTTTCCAATGATGTGCAGATCATGTGATGATCACAAGGGAATTCTTCTCGAACCAGATTACAAAAGGGAGAAAATTGGGTGAGGCAAGAAGGGTTGAGTTCTCAGCTGTCAGTTATGTGAGTTGTTGGTCTTTGATGGAAAGTGATTTTCCAATAATTATGGAAACTGAATATCATTCCTTGTATCACATCACACTGTACTTGGCTTTTCCTTACATAAATGTTTATTTCTATTCATCGGTATGCAAACATTTGAGGGAAAATGATGATGCCACTACACAACTCAGCTATTTTCTTTCATATTTCTTATAAAATATGAATTATCTTCAACTTTATTTCCTTATCATAATATGAAATAAGGTTTGATTCTTCTACGAATATGTGTGATTTTCATTGTTACGAAATATTGTTGTTCAGTGAAGGTTGTTACATGTACTTAATTGTCCGATCTGAAGACTGAAACTGTTATTTATAAAGCACAACACTGTTTCTTAAGAACCCCATCAAGTCTGCCAGTGTAACAAGTTATTCAAGTTAAGACCAATCATGAGATATAGCTAGGGTTGTTAAGAAGCCAATTCTTGAAAATTAGTGACATCCGTGACTTAAAAGCTGAATGAGCACAACACAAACAAAATAATGCTTTTATCTGTGCTTTTATTTTTTAACAGCAATATCTGTGCTTATGACTTTTTGGGGTCCTTCTCATTCTGCTATTACCGTTACGTCATGAATGTCACCTATTTTGGGACAAACAGCTTCTATCAATCCTATCTACATGTATATCCCATGCTTTGTTTCAACTTGGATAATTTGTTATATTGGATTATTTGATGGGGTTCTTTAGGGAGGAACTTACTTTTGATGTGTTTATAATGAAATATCATCATACAAAATAAATAGTCACTGTGTGAAATCATTTCGCATATCAACCATGTTGTGCATATAGACCATGGACTTTGTTGTAAGTCCATGGCAAAATGGTCATAACTGCTTTAAATTTCCAGTTTTGTAAGTTCTTTCTCAAGGAAAATAAGTAGGTCTGAAAATTATGTAGAAATGAAATGTTTTTATTAAGGTTAAAAAAATGTTCAAGCATTAATTTGATACATAAATTACTAGGTACAGTTAAAGGGGAATGAAACATTTTGAACATGATAGCTTGTGTGAAAACAGAAAAATCAAAGAAACAGATCAAAGAAAGTTTGAGAAAAATCGGACAAATAATGAAAAAGTTATGAGCATTTGAATGTTGCGATCACTAATGCTATGGAGATCCTCACATTGGCAATGAGACAAATATGTGTGATGTCACTTGTGAACAACTCTCCCCATTACTTTAGTATATATTTCACTTTAATTGCCTCTTTTATCACATCTATCAGTAGATCACATGTTCTTTCTATAGAAGGGCATGTAATACAGATTTTTAAAGAATACATCATGGATAAAGAGTTTGTATCACCTTAAGAAAAAGCAAAAAGAGACATTTTGGGGGTATTTTAGAGTCCATCAAAGGGAAAGTTGTTCACACGTGACATCACACATCCTTGCCGCATTGCCAATGGGAGGATCTGCATAGCATTAGTGATTGCAAAATTCAAATGCTCATAACTTTCTCATTATTTGTCTGATTTGTTCTTATTCTTTGATTTTTCTGTTTCGACACAAGCCTATTTGTTCCATAGGTTTCATTCCCCTTTAACATGTCTTAATCAATTCAAGACCAGACTTTCAGCTTTATTTTATGACAATAATTTATTTCTATTTGTGCATAGTGACATGCCCAGCTATGTGTTATGCACTCCAAGAAACTTGATATTAGTATTGCTATTATTTATTTCTTTATTTGAAAAAAAAAATCTCATATTTCTCTCTTTCCGTTGTGTCTGCAGATATGGTGATAAAATCAGAGAAGAACGCCATCAACGAGAACTGGAAACCGTCCTTCCTGTCCGACGATGAGTTCAGCCAACTGATGTTAGAAGCTCTGGATGGTTTTATGATAGTCTTCTCCCAGCAAGGCCATATCTTATATACCTCAGACAGTGTTATCTCATTACTCAGACATTTACCGGTATGTATAGTGAGTGCACAGCAAAAACTGTGGTGTTAACCGGTGTACATAGAGGATAACACCAGTTATTTTACACTGGCATTAAATTGACAGTGTTAATTCAACACCTATAGGCGTTATTACAACATCTTTGGTTGTTACGTTTGCACTCTTTGGTGTTATGTTCAATCTCTAGTGTGTAATTTTAACACCTCAGGGTGTGGTCCTCTATTAACACCAACTGGTGTCAGTTTTAACACCACAGTGTGATTGTATTAGCGACCGGCTTTTGTAACATCCTTCCGATGGGAACTTGAATAGAAAGATGATGAAATATGGTCAAAAACACATTTTCAAAGTCTTTATTTCTCAAAATAAGATAATATGAAAGTAGCTCATCAGTGATTTTGATGTTTTCTCAACTTTTCCCACAGAAAACACATGTTTGATAAATACAATGCCATTTTCAAGTGAGTAAGATATTCTACATGCGAAGAGGGGTCTGTTTGGTAGCTGATATCCTAGAAAAGAAAAAGGATTTCGGCAAAATTTTTACACATTTATATTTTGTAGTTATTTGCGTAGCTATGGTAAAAGTTTGATGAATTTTATGCGAATATTGTGTTTGATATGATTGAATTCATGAAAAGTGTTTGGTAATACGGTCCACTACCATACTTCATATGATAAAACCAATTGGTTCACTTTATAACCTTGCCCCTTCTAATATTTCCTCTCTCATTCATCCCTCTTCTACTACTCATACCGGTCTTTGCTCGTCTAGTTCCATCAAACTAAAAGAACCCAGAACAAAGAGGATATGGGATGGGGTGACAAAGCATTCTTTGCTGCTGCATCCTGTCTCTGGAACTCACTTCCACACAATTATTAAAAATCTCATCTTCTCTTCAGTCAATCCAAACAAACTTGAAAACCTATCTTACAATGTATGTCTCATAATGTCCATTAATACATGTACCTTAATAAACCCCCTCTCATGAATTATAGTGTAATTTTTTTTCATAATGTTTTACTATTTTTTTTTATAATTCACTATTTATTATGTTGAATTCATATTGAATTGTCAGGCGCTTTGAGCATCACTTGGAGTGGATATGTGCGCATTAGAAATTTTGTTATTATTGATGCCTATATGTATCCAGACACATTAAAACCAACAATAAGTCGCCAGAGAAGGTTCTCTAAAAATAGCCTAAGTAAGTACTTTGAAGTAGTAAATAGAAAATTAGCTTTTGAAATTCTAAAAGAGTAATTCTTCTTCTGCACACTGTTAAAATTTGAAGTTGAATAAACGACAAGATAAAAGAATTTCTTGAATTGATCTTCAAAAAGCAAAAATTAGACAATTAGCTGATTTTTCTTCTTCATTTTATACAAATTTGAAGTTGTAAAGTTGAGTAGAAGATGAGATACAAGAGTTCCTTTGACACCACTTTTCTCTGGACTGCTGGAAGTTTCATTGAGATTGCATAACCTGCACATATTATACCTGCTTGAGTGAACCCTGAACTTAACATTGTTATCTCCTTATTTTTTGTTAAAGCTCTCACTGAATTTCTTCTGCATTTAATCGAGTTCCTGACTGTGAGGGTTGATGTTGATCAATTTTGACACGTTATATCATTTTAAAGCTTGGGTTGAGATATTTTTAAGATGATAAATCTCAAAATTCATTTTAGGTGATTTTTTGTGGTTATGCAGGCCTGGGTTATGGAGTGGCAGCTCACATTAGCCCATGATAATAAAGTCTATTACCCCTTTCTTGAATTCACTCTCAAATTGTCGGGATCAAATGCAGATCGTTATAATGCAGCTTGGCTTCAGAAATTGCGGTCATGTATTTAGAAATAGTTTACATTATTTTTTTTTTACGAGTGCAGCTAGGAAACAGGGTAGCATATCATCAAACTATTCGATGCAGTGCCTTTGCGTGGGAAACAATAGCTCTGCCGCAGAATTAGCGCCATCGTTTGGGGATCACGTTCATGAATGACAAAATAAGATGGAGTGTGGCTCAATAAAGTTGAGTACTAATAGAAGCTTGCAAATGCAGCTTATTCCAGTCCTCTGTCTTCCGTGATTGAGATAAGCCGCATCCGATCCACATGGCCAGGAATTCACTGTGTTTTACTAAAATCAAAGTGGTGTTCACTGAAGAAAAGGCAGGGGCTGCGGAAACTGGAGTGGGGGGGGGGGGAGCTGGGGTGGCTTTAGCCCCCTCCCCCACTTTTTTCCCCTAAAAGTATACAAAAATATAAAAATGACCATGCGATTGTGATTTTTGCATGGTCATTTCCCCTACCTAACGTCCAAAACCATTTCACGGCCCTTGAAAAGGGATGTTCATCCTGACACCAAGTTTCAGTTGAAAGGAGCAAAATAGGAACATATGAATGAAGGTTTTGAGAAAACCAAAGACATTGGATATTTTTTAAACGCCCGTCTCGACGGGACGTATTATGGTATCACGCTCGGTGTCCGTCCGTCTGTCTGTCCGTCCATTAACTTTTCCTTGTAAACGCGATAACTTCAGTTTAACTTAACCTAGCAGGGCCTGACCTTTACTCTTTTTTTAGGGAGCCAGCCGGGCTCCTTAAGCACTTTTTTGGGGAGCCCGCAGGGGGTTTAGGGAGCCCAAGATTTTATGACATTTTTTTCATAATATATTTGTGTCATTGTTCGTCTATTGAACACATTATCAAACGTTTTTTTCTGCAATCATCAGCACTGGGAGTATTATTAGTGTATGTAAATGAGACTATGAGGATAAGCTGTTCTAAAAATCAATCTTACAACTATTCAGAAGCCCTAACAGACATACATGGACTTAAGGTTTCATCAGAATTGAGATATAGTCACTCTTCCTCGCTCCGTCTCTCATCAAAGCAATATCTTCATTATTACCCAAAAGATTGAGCAAACAATAATATCATACTGAGAGAAGAAATACATGTAACAACTAACAATTGACAAAAACAACTTTGAAAAAAAAAATGAAAGCCAAAAACTAAATCTGGGGGTTCAAATTGCATTGACAGAAAGGAACCATTTTATAGCTGGAGCTAAGCTGAGCGAACTAGGGGGCAGCTCGATCGATATAAATCACGGACACCGTCCGTGATTCAGACCCATTCATGTTCATCCAATTCTATCTTCGTTTACATTAACTCGGCCACTGGGGACGCCCAGGAGGCCCAGTGACCCCGCCGACATACCAAGCAATGAACGGTTACTAAGCAACACTTTTACTCGACATGAGTGACCCAGACATGACTCATTGTTTTCATGAAAGAAATCTTACACAAGTTAGTAAAAGCTGAGTCGTAAAAGCAGACGAATGATGATTAAAATAATCCAATACTTTTTCTTTTTTTATTAAAGGACAGTGGCGTATTGGTAAAAGACAGCCACACTCACGGAGGCTAAATTACTTTCAGTTTACTAGTACTCGTAGAAAACATTATGAAATAGTCTACATAAACTGTTCAAAAAATAAAATGAAATAATCAAATATGATTAACAAACAAACAAAGCTTGCGAAAACATGAAACAAACTATAAGTATTAATTCATTTATTTTTGCAGTTTTCCATACAACACCCAACTCAAACTTTTATTCTGTATTTTATTTTTTTTCAGTCACATAAACATTAGCCACGAATATCTACGTAACTCATTACGTTCAAACAATAATCCATCCTCGATCACATTATCACAATGCCTTTGAAGTTTGCAGTTTGTAAAATTAATCTACAAGTCCCCCCAGCCCAGGTACGCCCATCCAGGCACGCCGATACCCACACGCACATACAAACATGATACATTAAGAACAGCACGATACACAATGACCACGTGCGTTTCTCCCCACGTCCCTGGTTTCCGCGATCGTTGTGAGTGCCCAATATGAATTGTATGCTGTTGCAGTGTGTACACCATACACATTGCAACGTCATACAGTTCATATTGGACACTCACTACGATTGCAGATTTTTTTTTCTGTTGCAACTCATCGACCTACAGTATTCGCGCTGCTGCTGTAGCTAGTGTATGAGTTGAGCGAAGACGTGTGTCTAGGAATTGTAGCGCATGTTTTATGATTTTTTACTGCGGAATTTTTGATTTTTTAGATGGATTAAACTGCTGGTAAGAAATCACATTTTTCGTGATTGGGGCTTAAAAACTCAGGGAGCCCGCCGGGCATTTTCAATTACTTTCTAAGGAGCCCGCAGAGGTTTTAGGGAGCCTTTTGCCACCGGGCTCCCGCTAAAATCGAGCCCTGCCTAGGCTTATATAAATTGGTGTGTATGATACTAGCATAGATCCAAGGAAGCCTATTGATTTTTAGGTCAAAAGGTCAAGATCACAGTGACATGTTTTCATCTTACCCTTTCGAAGCCCTTGTTAATACAATAAGTTGAACTTAACCTAGGCTCATATAATTAGGTGTGTATGATACTAGCATAGATCCTAGCAATTCTATTGATTTTGAGGTCAGAAGGTCAAAGGTGAAGTCGCCATCTTCCAATTTTCTTGCTTGACCAATAGCTCTGTTTTCCGCGTTACAGAGGGGCGTATTACGTGTTCGCCTTAGCGACACTCTTGTTTATTGATATCTTTTATTCCTAGGCCTATTCAAAGACATCACAGACACCACTTAATTAAAAAAATTCAAAATAGTTTATATATATCACAAATAATGCTTTCTTATCGCCTTTATACTCTTTGAATTAAAAAAAAGGATGCAACCAAACTGTTTTTTAATGCAATGGTACAAGATGCGAAGGGAGTCTTTTTTTTTTCCTATTTCTTTTTCACCCACAGTAGGGTGTTTTATTCAATAAAACTTCAGCTTACATGTACATTTCCTTTCACAGTCAATATGACTCCAGTTTACATTTGTTTTCACAGTCAATGTACAAAAATAATCAGATAGCGAGTGTTTAACAGTAATGCAACAATAACTGATAATATACAATCTTGTCATTCGATTAATATGGGTGCTTGATTTGTTCATCGTTCACTGTAGACTTCATGGAGAACCAACCACCTGAGTTTGTTACCAGAACCCATAGGTGTGATAATAATAATTATACTTGCTTAACACTTGCTTTATCAGAAGTCTCTTAAGCGCTCTACAGTAATGCAGCATATAATTAGCCCGGCTTTAGCAGAGCAGCTGTTACCCGCGCTGCGTTTCAAGGAATAAATTCCTACCACAGGTATTTTGGAATTGATTGTAAGTTCTATACCCTGCTTTTATGTTGACTTACAGTTTTGGTTGCATTGTCTTTGTGCAATCTATCGTATCCCTTCATGTTACAGGCTGTATTTCATGCATCAAATTTTGGTTTGTCAAGCCGTGGCTTTTCACATGTATTTGCCTTTTGGGGGTATTTTTACTTTCAGAGGGCTCTAATGATGTTCAAATTAGCTCCAGAGAGTAGCAAATTGATGAGTTGGTCTTAGCATGCGATTTCACTTTGATCCATCATCTCCACTCTTGCAGGGACAAATTGATGCTGGCAGCGTCAGTTCTCCCATTACAAAGACATGTCAGATCTTGCAAAGTCTCCCATTCTCAGAAATTGGGGAATGCGCGTAGTAAACATAAGAAACATCGAAACTTTGGCCTGTTTTGATATAGGGGAGAGTGGGGTAAATAAGGCCACCTTTTTTATAATTCAAATTGTATCTTTTTAATGCAAAGCAGTAGAAACGTGATTCGATGTCAATTAAAAGATCTAGAGTAGACCGACATTCCATTTGTTTCTTTTTAATGTAAAGCAGTAGAAACATGATTAGGTATCTATTACTAGATCTAGAGTAGACCGACATTATCCATTAGAAGTGATAGAACTAATCAGCCTAATTTGCATTTTAATGACCTGTAGATATTTTTTGTTGGGTGGCCTTATTTCCCCCACCAAAATGGGGCAAGTAAGGCCGCCTGATTAAAACTGCTCTATTCGAATTAAAAATAGTTGTTGGGTTGATACAATCACTTAACAGTTACTAGAAAAATCATATTATTGAAATTTAGTTATTTACCAATTTAACTCCTCCACTTAAGGATTGATCTATTAATCCTCTCCAATGTTATGGAAAAACAGATTCTTGGATTGTGTTTTCTACTGTCACGGTTATATTATTGTGTATCTACATGTACATGTTTTATTGGTAGTGGACACATACATTATATATAATTATGTGTTGTGATGTCTACACTGCATTTTAAAGTTTTAACAGATGTACATGTAACCATAGAGTTTTAATTATGTATTAATCCGGTTGGCCTCATTTGCTCATCGGACATGTTGAGTTCATAGGCATCCAGTCAGAAAAAAAGAGCGAAAGTGGTGAAATTTACTACAGTACTGGCATGCACAATAATACCTTTATACATTAAGTAAACTAAGATAAAAGTTAAGACACATCACTGGGTAGGTACAGTACTTGCCTCTCTAAAGTGGCAATGCTAAGTACTTTCAAATTTTTGATTTTGAGTTGCTGCTGAGTTTGTGCTCCTCCTGGCCATATGCACTGGGCTGTGAGACTCTCTCTATGCTCAAAATCTGTGCTAAGGAACTGTCTTAAATACTACACAAACAGTAACCCATTTTACCCTACCATTCTTGAGCAGTGAGTTAAAAGCTAACAGGTGGCCTTATTTACACCACTCTCCCCTACATTACAAGTTTCTCACTTGGTTCACTTTCTTGTTGATATATTTAATCTATGTGATTCGTCAAAGACAAAATTTGTTGCGACTGAGCAGTGGGTGGACAAATTACTTCCAACAAATTTTTCAAAGGTGCCTTGTTTTGAAGGAAAGGTAGAAATAATGTTTACAGTCAAACCAGCATGGTATCAAGACTTGGGTATTGTAAGTTGCTAGGCCAGTTTTATTGAAGTTTCATGCCTTGCCATTTTAAATTACTGCATAGGAATGTGACAAATTAAATGTGACAGATTCAGTATCATCATGCCTGCTCATTAGTTTAAAAAGGAAGAGAAAATCAAAGAGGAGGAATATGCATTATTGGGGCTGACCGATCAAGACGTTGAGTCTGCGAGCTGGCAGGAATTCCTTTTTGAGCAGTGCACAGGAACGGCAGAAGCCACATCCTCAAGGAGGACAAACACCTGGAGAGCTGCTTCCGCTACGCCGCCGTAATGACCTCAAAGCTCACTCATCTACATCTGGTTTACGCATGAATATTAATTAGTGATTTTTATGTTTTCCTCAATTTTACACAAATGCAGAAAGACCTTGAGTCATGTACAATATATGAACTTATCCATGAAGATGACAGGCCGGAAATGTTCAAGATTCTGTCCCGGGCAGATTCCTCCAACGGCACTCCCGATGTCCTAGGGCAGAGGTTCTCCTTCTCATGTCACATGAGGAGAGGTACATTAGAGCCAGATAAACCCGCCGAGTATGAACCCATCCGCTTCAATGGAAGCTTCTCCCTTCTTCAGACAAGCCAAGGTGATTATACAAATTGCCTTTAAAAATTTTGTCTTATACTTACTTCACCGGCAATAAGCCTTTCGGCTTTCATTGAATATTCTGTTAAGGTATTCTTTCCAATTAGTACTGATATGTATTTCTCATCTTGTGATATTCTTGACAAACAAAATCCATCCATTCATCTTAAAATATTCTTGATGAATAAAATCAATCATTTTTTTTTAAGCTTTGAAATCACTTTTCTTATATTCATGGATTTATAGCTGAGATTTAAACTAGATACCAAACAGGTAAACATCGATTTGAAAAAAAATTTGTCATAGTAAGGACAGAGAATATAAACTGTCAGTAAGAGGAGAAATTCTTAAAGATTTTCAATGATGCTATTAGAAGCATAGATTCTTTTGAAAAATAACAAAACGTACTGGAGTGTAACTATACAAGTTCCATGCATTTTCACTGCTAAGTATTAAACCTGCTTAGTAAATTGCCTTAGAACAATCAAGATTGGAACGGGTGTACAGCGCAATGAAGCCAGTTTCTTTGCTTGCCAATTTTATTATTTAAAAAACAAATATTCAGCTGTTATGCAGTAAAAATGCATGAAACTTGCATGGTTTCATTTGTGACAGGAGGCTTTTTTTTAATATCATATTTGTTAATTAGATTTGGTTGATTTCTGTGCTTTGAGGCCTAGCTTCCAAACAAACATCCCTCTTTGATATCTGAACAACAAAGTGATGTTTTTTTCTTATTGTATTTTACCCTCTAGTTCTGCTTTAAAAAAAATGCAATTTTTGCTTGGATTCATACCTAGAGGAAATTGATTTGATGTTTCTATGACATTGCCAATTTAAAGATTTTAGTGACTTAGTGCACGAATCATTTCAAAGGACTCTCCATGCTGAAAATTATTTGATTTGAACAGAAAGTAAAAAACCCAAAATGTTCAAAATTTCATGAAAATTGGGTTAGGAATAACAAAGATGTGTCTATTCATAGATCTGAATTATTTCTTGTAAACAGGTCTAACGTTACATTTATATACCAGTCCTCATGAATATGAATATATCATTTATGTTATTCAGTTTTCTTCCAAGAATGTAAAATATAATTGACTACTGATTTATAAATTTTTTTTAAATTGTAATACTTGTATGAAAATATGAAAGATTCATGATTTCTAATTACTAATTTTGAACAAAACAAAAAAAGAAATTTGGGATGCAACATCATCAGCCCACCTATCATGACACATGTATTAAATGAATATCTTTTCAAAATATTGCTTAACTTTTAAGGATTCAATAGCTTCATTTATTTTCTTTCACATTTTAAGCGTTATGAGTGTTTTCAGCGTTTTGCTCATTGAATTCTAGTCAATGTATTTCCAGTCAGGAAACACCTTTTATATGTTTTTTTTTATCATTAGACTTCAGCTACTAGATTTCTAATATAGATAATTCTTTTGAGCATATTGTGACGTTTTGGTTTGCAGGTGCTTTCACGGACATGGTCACCACACCTAGGTACTGCTTTGTGGCAACGGTTAGACTACTCTCGACACAGCTGAGCAGAGAAATGGCGACTTTCACTGAGAAGGGCAATGAATTCACATCAAGACATAGTCTCGACTGGAAATTTCTCTTCTTAGACCACAGGTAATGGTGATGATGATGGTGGTGTTGGTGGTGGTGGTGATGATGATGATGATGATGATGATGAGGAGGAGGAGGATAATGATGATCATGATGATGATGAGGAGGAAGAGGAGGAGGAGAAGGAGAAGGATGATGATGATGATAATGATGATAATGATGATAATGACGAAATTGATGATGATGATGTTGATGATGAGGAGGAGGAGGATACAACAGTGAGGTGATGATGATGATGATGATTGGTGTTGATGAGGAGGAGGAGGATGGTGATACAACAGTGATGATGATATTTGTGATGATGATGATAATGATGGTAATGATGATGATGGCAAAAACTGACAATGATGATGGTGATGGTGATGATGATGATAATACAATGATAATGGTGGTGGTGGTGGTTGTGATGGTGGTGGTGGTGATGATGATGATGATGATTATGATGATGATGATGGTGATGATGATGTTGGTGATGGTGATGATGATGATGATGGTGGTGTGGTAATGATGATGATGATTGTGATCTTTATGATGATGTTGGTGATGATGATTTGTGATGGTGATGATAATACAATGATGATGATGGCACAGTTTTGTTCGAGGCAAAAGAAAAAGAAAAAGAAGGAAAATATGTGTACATTTGTGAAATTCCCAATTTTTTTTTTTTTTTGTCTCAATTACACTTCCAGGGAATCCTTGATTTTGATTGGCTTTTAAGGGTTTATCAATAATGTGTAAATTTTGTGAAAGTATATGATTCTGGGTTGCTGCGCAGTCAAGCTAAGTTTATAGTGACAACCCCTGCAACCTTCTTAAGTCGATATGTCATCTAAAATGCAACTTTTTTCATTTTAGTTTGTCAAATAGTTTGTTACGCACTATATTTTCTTTGTTAATTTGTTGATGAAAAGTTGCAGAAATCAATAAATGAAATGAAAAATGGAATGAAATTTGGAAGCTATATATTATAACACATAATTATTGGAAAAAAAAAATCTTTTCATTTTCTTGTTTTTAGGGCCCCTCCTATTATTGGTTATTTACCATTTGAAGTGCTTGGTACATCGGTGTATGAGTATTACCAGCAGGACGACCTGGATAAGCTTGGAAGATGCCACGAAGCATGTAAGTTAAGCCATTTTGAAAGAAAAGAAATGTATATCAAAAGGCATATTTACATTTGTTGCTTTTGAAGGTTTCCTTGGCAAAGAAGAAAGAGTGTAATGGTATATCATTCTTGTGAAGACAACAAGAACAGACTTAGTAAATAAAGAGGCTTTAATAGGAGGTAATAATAATTTGTGAACAAATTTTCGGCATTACTCCTATGTGTTTAAGATCGCATGCTTATATAATGACAATCATAAGTCAGAAAAAATGGGAGTGGGATTTGAACCTGTCATCTACTGCTTCGAATCCCACCGGTTCAAATTTTTGCTGACTTATGATTGTCATTACAGATCGAGCATGCGATCTTAAACACATAGGAGTAATGCCGAAAATTTGTTCACAAATTAAGAACAGACTTGTTGACGCATGGAGTTCGGGTGGTCCTTTTTAGGATCAACGCATTTCCACAAAAGAATATGTGGTGTACTGTGAAACCATTACGCTCCATATTTACACTTGCCCAAAGAGAGAAAACCCATGAAGCATGATGTCAGTGTGAAAGGAAAGCATCTGAATATCCCTGAAAGAAAATATATCCCAAATGAGAAGGTTATTATCAGAAGTGGAACAGCTTTTGTAGGGATTTCTCCAAGGTTACCTTTAGGCCTAAGACATGGACCCCTATTTTTTTTCGGTCTATCCTTTGCAAATCTTGCTCTTCGAACTACTTCCTCAATTTTTAACCAATTCTCATGAAATGTGACTCACACATTGGTTTGGGGTAAAGATGTGTGAAACACATTTTTTGTCTATGCGTCAGAAATTATGTTGTCATGGTATTTTGTATGGCAAAAGCTAGGTAAAAATGTAGCAGTTCAAACTACCTTATCAGTTTTCAAACAATTCTCATGAAATGTGGCTCACACATTGGTTTTGATGTAAAGATGTGCAAGACACATTTTTTTGTGTACATGTATGTGTCAGAAATTGTGTTGTCATTGTAACATTTTACATATATGGCAAAAATTTGGTAAAATCTAGCAGTTCAAACTACTTCATCAGTTTTCAACCAATTCTCATGAAATTTGGCTCACACATTGATCTTGAGGTAAAGATGTGCAATTCATATTTTCTGTGTGTCAGAAATCGTGTTGCCATGGTAACAACATTATATATTGCAAAAATTAGCAAAAAATCTTGCAGTTCAAACTACTTCATCAGTTTTTAACCAATTCTCAATGACCTTTGACCTTGAATTTCATGGGTGAATGTGCATCCTAGGTACTTGATTTTTTTCATTTAATCGTCTTGTAAGAATGGTCATTTTATCACCAAGATCACCAACTTGTAATATTTTATCTGGGAGATACCATTATTCAGTAACAGGTCATTGACCTTTGACCTTGAAAAAAAAAAAACACTTTCCCACCCCATATTCCTCCTCACTTTTTTTGTGTGGAAAATGTTGATACTCGTACCTACTCAAATCAGTTGAAAAACCATTTCCAATAATTTTATTCCAGATTGGCTATACAAGAGGATCTAATTTTGCGTTACTAGAAAGGTTCATTTGATTTTGATTTGTAAGTCATTCATGTATGTCAGTGAATGGAAGCTGCTTGTAGGAGTCAAAAGAAAGAGGGGCAGTTGGTTGGGGGGACAGGGAAGAATGGCATAATCAAAAGAAAGGTCAGGGAAGCATTTCATGATACGTGTCTGTAATTGTTATAAGCTACTAAAGTCCTTGAGTCTGATTGGCTGGTTGATGTTTGTCAGGGAAGTGCTTTATGTAACACACCCCTATGTGCACATGCCTTAATCAAACTTTATATTGATTGAAAACCCGACCTCAAATCACTGATGTGTGCTTCGCTTTTTTTACTTCTTCATATCCAGAGATATTACGAAAGCCAGCCTTGCAGCTGATTTCAGCAAGGAGATTCAAGCAGAGCTCCTTGATTTCAGGGAAATTCACATTGGGAGTTAAACAAAGTCCATAAATATGACATAAAATACTGGAAACCAATTTAATGGGTGTTTTATGTTAACTACAGCTGCTTCTGTGATGGTTGGTTGTGGAGGTGTTATGGTTTAAGTCCATTGACTCTGAAACTATGGGTTTGGGGTTTGAATTCCAACTAGCTCTCACGTCCTTGGTGAGATGCTAATCCACATTTGTCATGCTCCCCCCTCCCCCTCCTAAGGTTTTACAATAGACACCCAGTAGGGTGTAAAAGTCATTGTTATTGGATTGGCGCGCGCCTGTTAAATGCTGTCTAGCGGAGTGAAGATTGTGTATTTTAACACATTAACTAATAGGCCATTTTTTCTGGAGGGAAGGGGGGGGGGGGCCTAGTCTGCTGTGCAAACCTTCACTCGAGTTAAGGGTCTGAGTGTGCAGCCTACTCATGCCTTGTGTACTGAAGGCCCTCTCGCTCAGTACAGCAAGTTTTGTATGTGCTAGTCTTTGCGTGGAGACACACAATCAGGGTCTGTTCCTGCAGACTAGGGGGGGTGCTACTTTCAACTTTATACTACATGTAGCTAGCTAAATCTGCAACATTGGAGAAGCTTTAACATTGTGGTGAATTGGGATTTTCCAGAGCTCTTTTTCTATTTATTTTCTTCAGATATTCTGTTAGCCCCATATAATTTTTCCCGTGTGATAGGCAAGTAATAAAAGATATTTTGTCCAGAATTCAAAATCAAAATCACTCTGTAGCCCAGCTACTGTTGTAATCATAATTGCAAACTTTAATAGGTCAGAGAGGAATCGTCAGAGCGTTACCTCTCCTTCTGTCAGATGCGAAATTTTCTGCTTTCGACTTAAGTTATTAATCCATCCATCGATGGCTCACTGATATTGCTTTCACACGCTCAGAACAATGGTTATGTGACTTAAAACAGGCCTGCTTAAAACTTCACAAGAACAACAGTATACCAATTACTGATGGAGCCACCCCACTAAAAAAGACTTAACAAGAAGTAGACAAACTTTGCCATGCAGATAATATAACTAATATTGCACTTCATAGAGTATTTATGATTAAAATGTTAATTTTAGAAGCATACAGTTTAGGCCAAGCCCATGGAATTCAGTGAAAATTGTTTGCTTGCTAAACATCGTAAATTTACCATATCTTCAGAAATGTAAATACTACCATGACTAATTTGGTATCAAATGAAAGAGCATATTAAGCTCTTTTTCATAATTTGGATGCCGTTCGGATTAAAGTATATTTCAGGTGGAATTTTCTTTGCAGAAAAAAAGTAACATTTGTTGCTAAATGTACTCTATTATTTGTTATTGTATATTAGAAATACATAAATGTGAAATCTATGATTTATATTACATTTTCTATCATGATATGTCACCACTGAACAAAAAAGTGTAATCTGAAATGTTTGTGTTGAGAAGTACATAACTAGCACAAATATGAAATTTTTTGTCAAGTTTTTATTTCTAATTTGTCTAAAATTTGAAGATTTGGGGGAAAAGGGCACCTTAATATATTTCAGCACCTGATGACAAAGCAATGTCATGAAGAGGCATGAAATACTAATTTGTTTGACATCAAATTCGTCATGATAGCACAAATATTTTATAAAATACAGTAAATTTTATGATGTTTGGCAAGTGTCAACTTTTCTTTGAATGTCCTGGGTGTTTGTAAACTTCTGGCCTCAACTGGTAAACAGAAGTAGGAAGTGAACTGTTTTTTTTTAATACCTTTTTGAAGTAATTTAAATTAGGATGATAAGATATTAATGAGGGCCCCATGGAAAAAAATCTAAAAAAAAGATATGTCTAGATTTGACCTGATATTTTGAGAACTCATTTTCATTGATAAAAACAATGTGTATGCTAAAGAATTTTTGTTAGTAGAAAATGCCCCTATGAATTATGGGTGAAAAGAAGAAAAAAAATATGACATGCCCATAAATCAGAGCCTGGTTTCACCTTGTTTTGGGAATTTATTCTGATCCAAATTACCCCTTAGTCAGATCCCTTGGCATAAATAAGTAACACATTCTGAATACTAATTTTTGAGTCTGACTATGGAAAACTTTCACACTATTAAGGAGAATATTGTAGAATTCAAACAGTATTATCTTCTCAAATTATAATGACAAAATGCTGTTTTAACGAATGAACAGTGCATGGCAAAAAGCTAGTTATTATAAATACCAATTATTTTATTTTGCCTGAAAACCTTTGAAGCAGTATCAAAATTGATCTCACATGGCGGGGGGGGGGGGTGGGCTTTGATCAAGTGCCAATGGCGCCAGCAGTTACAAAACCAATCTGACATATGAGTAGGGCTTTAACTAATCTCAGTGCTTCGAGCACTTGATAACTCTTTAGGTGTTGAATAGTGTCAAAAGAGAGAAAAGGACCTCAAAGAAAACAAACGAAAACCCCTCGTATTTAATATTTAGAGTGGAGATTTAGTGTTCAAATGAGAAGGGGTTTACCCAAAAAATGTTCAAGTGGGGCTTAATGTCTGGCAAATATTTTTAATTTGATGTAAGTTTTTAAGTGAGTGATATTCTCTCTCTCTCTCTCTCTCCCTCTCGCACTCTCTTCTGCCTCTCCTCACTCTTCTCTTCAATTTCTCCTGCCGTTTCCTTATGTATGTAATTTACTGCATTGTTGTTATTTATATCTTGAAGTACTACATGTAATTACTGTCTATACAGGAGTTGTTTTGAAGTACTGTTTTCCATGTAGAAGAGTGTTTGGCCACTTATGAATCGTTCAACTCTAAGTAATAAGGAGATGAGGTGGGGTTTTATGCACCACTGGGTAAACTGCCGATTCGTCCATTGCCAACTCGTCTACTCATCACATGGTCTACCTTCATTGAGTCTTATGCCATTCCGTCTATCAACATGTTGTCTAAGACTAACAACCGTTTGGTCCAATAACAATTTGGTCCAAATATCACTTCGTCTAATCACCAGTTAATCTAATAACCAGTTGGTCTAATACCCATTTTCTTTTCATTCATTTCACCCAATTAACACTTATCCAATTAGACCAAATGGTTTATGGACTAAATTGTTATTGGACCAACTGGTTATTAGACCAACTGTTTATTAGACAAAATGGTGAGTGGACGAAATGGCCATTAGACCATGGGGATAGTGGACAATTGATAGACCAAATGATAGTAAACAAGTTGGTAATTAGACCAATTGGCACTAGACCAATTGGAAATAAACCCATCACTTCATCAAAGCTTCATGAGAACTTGAAGATGTGACTTATTGGAGCACAAAGAACATTGGCATCATAGAAATAATCAAAGATAGTATCATTATCTGATTATCAATGCAAACCACTTTGTATATCTGTCGCAATGAACAGCTTGCACAGTAAAATTTTTAATGTGGCCCCAAAGGAAAATCTGCTCTAGAGAAAAAAAAACAATGATTCCTGACAAATGAGGACATTCCATAGGAACAGTTTGCCCATATATTGCACAGGAATTAAATAGTTTCAGATTGTCTCCGACCATTTCCCATCGAAATTAGATTTCTTCTACTCAAATTTAGCATTTACTGCAATAATGTGTTCACATCTTTATGAGATAGTAATAATAATAGCCATTTATATGGGGCTATCTATCTAGAAATAATCTATTCCGAGGCGCATTGTTATTATTATTATTATTATTACCCCAGCTTTAGCTCAAGCTGCATTCTAGCGCTCTGCACATATAAAGAATTAATCCTGCTGAGTACCCATTCTCCTCACCTGGGTTGTGTGCAGCACAATGTTGATAAATTTCTTGCCGAAGGAAAACGCACATTGGCTGGGATTCAAACTCACGTCCCTCTGATTGAAAGACGTGTCGTATCCACTATACCACGACACCCTGCATGTTAGCAAGAGAAACGGCAAGAACCTCACAAGGATACTCTACCATGTAGAGAGTGAGTCTACAGGCATAGTGCTACTAGATTCACTAGGTACTGTGGCTGACTCTACCAATCTTATTTGACACAGAGGCCCGTATTCTGAAGTCGGGTTTAACTTAAACTCAGGTTTAAAGTTGTGGTTTAAGTATGGATGGCCAATTGTTACATAAATCACTAACAGAAGAGATATCATATTTCAGCTCATTTGGCTCTTAAATCATTCATTATTGTCTAGGAAGTATAAATAGATGATTGTCTTCACCAGCGATGAATCAGGAAAGAGCACATTAAACATAAGAAACATACAACTTAATGAAAAATTTGACACTATATGCTTCCCATAATTTTAGCACAGAGTTAGACCATGGCTTAAGTTAAACCCGACTTCAGAATACGGGCCAGAGTCTTTCGAGTCTAGTCTTCACTCTAGACCTGTTATTTGTTTAAGTGTCAAATATGAGTCTGTGATTGCAGACTAGTAGAGAGTTCTAACAGTTCATATTGGGTGATTTCAAGTACGGTGTTGAAATCTGGTGTTGTGACAACACCAACACCATACTTGAAATCACCGTACTTGAAATCACCCTGGTGTTGGGATTGACCTTGGAAAATATGACATATTTCCGGCAGTTCGTGTTGAGCGATGGTGTTGAATGTCGTCTGCTGAACCGAGCATTACAGCTGGTGTGGACGATCTACATGTACGTGTAATTTCCCCATTCACCAACACCAACCCCCGGGGGTTGGGAAAATTGTGATTTCAAGTTTGGTGTTGGTCTTGATGAACTGTAGCTCACAAACAGGCGGCGAACACGATGAAACATCCCGGTAAAATTATCTTTTACAGTTAAGATTAGCATAAATCATTAGAGTTTTATACATTTTAATGAAAAATTATATTTATGCTTTCTGATTCTTGCAGTGATTTTAACCTTTGCATTCTGTACGATAAGGTTTTGTTCCAATTTCTCCCTGATTTCACTTCCGTCGTCGAGAATTTCTCGCGTAAAGATGATCAGCAGCGCCAGAGTAGCGCAGGGCCGAGGCGTGACGTCATAGGCTATCGATAACACGATTGGTATTGCTCCTCTGAACCTGCTCTGAACCCAGCTCAGTGTTGGAGCTCAGTTTAGCAGCCTTTTCACGCTCTCAACACCGAACACCGTACTTGAAACCGGGGTGTGAGAGTTCAGATTTTTTTTCAGCTTATTTTTGGCCTTCCTCTGTACAAAAAGTATGGGAGCTCTTTCTATTTCAGACTTTTTCAACACTCTTCAACTTTTTTCAGATCTTTTTATTTGTGACCACTCACACCCCTGTTGAAATCACCCATTGTGTGCGACATAAAGTGGTCATCTGTTATATATACCACACACAATTTGAAATTTAAGTGTGATTTTTAGCCACACTTCTGAAACTGCCTGGCATTTAAGTGTATACTGTTCTCACACTCGTTCTGTTGAAGACCAACAGTTTGTAGTCACAGACCCTGATTGACCCTTCTGAATCAACAAGTGGGGTTTTGAGATGATGATGTTCAGTGGCCCGTAACACAAAGCTTAGCAATGATCGTAGAACATTTTTCTATGTTTGATTCCATAGACTACAATGTACAATCGATCGTGAAAATCAAGCGTACGATTAATTGCTAAGCTTCGTGTTACGGGGCCCAGGTCCTTCAATACATAAGTCCTATCCATGGCTTTAGACTGCAGATTCAGACCACTTTCGACAAGTGACAAAATTTATGCCCCGAACTGGGTTCCCACCCAGTAGGCCAATATCTTTACTAGTTACTTTAAGTGCTGTCTGAATGGGAACCACATTGTTTACCCACTCTTGCCCTCCAGAGGACATTCATACAGACTTTCAGCGTACATACGTATAAAATGTTGATTTGTTTTGCGTTCACACTCACGGACATGACAACTCATTACTTACAGGAGTACTGTTCTGTAAAACGTGTGATTCAATAATGAATTTTGTTAGCTTGAACGCAGGGATAAAGAAAAGCCCATGACAGTATCTCAATTAAGCTCTGGAGATAGGGCACCCTTCGCTTGATGAAGTCCTAGATTCTGTTTACCTCTTCAACTGAGAGGATTCGATATCGCCTTCCAGCCGTTGGCACGTTGTCATATTAACGGGTTAGATATCGTGGCAGCGTGTTCCCTTTGTAAGCCCTCTTGAAGTTTGGGAAGGAAAACAAGGACATTCTCGATGATCATGTGATAATTAAGATAGCTTTTTGCTAACAAAATATTGAGGGGAATATCATGTGCAATTTGTAGTTAATGGAACGAGGCCACATTTTCTATTCATACATGTATTTGCCACTTATCAAGCTTGCACTTACAAGGCGCTATGCTCGAATGATATTAATAAAGTGTATTTAAATACAGGAAAGCATTTTTAAACAAGCTCTTTTACTGTGGGGAGGGGGGCATTCAAGGAATTTTTCTGAAGCTATAAAATCACAAACATGAATCAAAATAGCATGTTTTCCAGTGCGGGAAGGTGTTTTAGCAGTATTTCATCCACATTGATTCTTTCTAATTTTATGCCTTGCCATTATGTTTTTAGTAAACTGCGAAGTTTGTCCAAGAAATGTTGGTTAATTTGCTGCGCAAAAGCATACCTGGGTGCCGTTTCATAAAGCTAAATGAATTAAGATCGACTTTAAGAGTGACTGGTTTTCCTTTCTTACGCGCTTAACCATCGCCAGTGAATATACCATTTATCATAAAAAAGGTTCATCAGTCGCTCTTAAAGTCGCTCTTACCTTACGAACAGCTTTATGAAACACCCACCTGGGCCCTGTCCAGAGTTCTTTTTCCCTTTCCCTTTCTTTCTCCCCTTTTTTTTCTTTTTCCCTTTTTTTCATAATTTTCCCGTGCTCTTTACTTGAAAGAAATTTACTGGCCCTCTCTCCTTGGGTAAGACGTGCATGTAGCATGTATTTGCTGGTGGTAATTCGTCATTTTTGCTGTCAAAACACGACGAAGACGACGACATCTTATCCACCATCGTAGATTCTGTATATAACGTATAGCATGTACAGCAAATAAATAAATAAACGTGAACGAGGTTACATGCATTGTACACGCTTGTCGAATCAATGGTACGATTTCGCATACTATTTTAATTTTGAGTTCAGGAGCAGAATTCAGCAATGGCAACATGTTGCATGTATTCACACATAATATTTTACATATTATCATGTCCAAGAACCGTGGTTGCATTTGCTGCCCCACGGAAAGTCATAATTTTAGCGACCATCCCACAGTCTATACTCAAACCATCGCTACTCAAGCCATATTCAGCTCATCTCATCTGGTTTACAGTCCTTTTCAGGACTTCACTCACTTTCAAGAAAAGAATACCTCTAATTTCCTCTTTTGCATCCTTTCTCGTCGTTCCATTTCAATTTTTCTGCCTGTATTTCCTTTCCCTTCTTTATATTACACGTGGTGAACCGTAAACCTTCTCCACGTTATAAACTCCACCATACAAACCCACGAAGATCATCTAATTACGGAACAGTCACTGAATTGTCAAATACTTTCTCACAGGAATCGTGTAGATCCAATCGTTCTCTTTATATTGACATCCTATAAACCCATTTTAATATTGTATATTCATCCAATATTTGGGAGGCAGCGTAGCTCAGTCGGTTAGAGCGCCTGTTCCGGATAAGATCGTAGATCTCAAGGTGCGTGGGTTCGAGTCCCGCAGCATGCTGGAAGACGTCTAACAAAAAAACTGATGCTAGCATTGTGTGTTAGCGTGCTTCATTGCTGTGTTCAGTGCGGGTGTTAATGCAGTTGGAAAACACTCCGTCCATCGGAAAGGACGCAAATGTTGGTCCCGTGTATAGGAGAGTCACAACCTATGCACGTTAAAACCAATACGCTATTCGTCAAAGAGTAGGGTGTTCACCCGGTGTATTGCACCTGCCGGTCGCTGGTACTACAATACTGCAAGAATCTTCAGGATTGAAGGAGGCAGTCAGTGTAGCTTGAAACCGATCTTTTTATATTCTATTTCTTTCTTGAATTTACCTTTTACAGTGATGCAAACGGGGGAAGGAAAGTCTTGCTATTACCGCTTCCTAACCAAAGGACAGGAGTGGATATGGCTTCAGACACGTTACTTCATAACCTACAACCAGTGGAATTCTAAACCAGAGTTCATCGTCTGTACACATCAAGTTGTCAAGTAAGTAGTAGTACAGGGGCAGCGGAATAGTTCTGTAGGGGGGGTGAACAAAAAAAGTGGGATGGGGGAAGCTGACCATGCTTAAAGGTCAAGTCCACCCCAGAAAAATGTTGATTTGAATAAATAGAGAAAAATCAAGCTAGCATAACACTGAAAATTACATCAAAATCAGATGTACATGTAAAATAGGAAAGTTATGGCATTATTTTAAAATTTCACTTCATATTTTTCACAAAACAGTGAAATGCACAACTCAGTGATGTGCAAATGGGACAGATGATGATGTCCCTCACTGACCATTTCTTTTGTTTTTTGTTGTTTGCATTATACAATATTTTATTTTTGTTTCACCTGCATAGCAGAGTGAGACTATAGGCGCCCCTTTTCCGACGGCGGCGGCGTCAACACCAAATCTTAACCAAAGGTTAAGTTTTTGAAATGACAGCATAACTTAGAAAGTATATGGACCTAGTTCATGAAACTTGGCCATAAAGTTAATCAAGTATTACTAAACATCCTGCATGAGTTTCATGTCACATGACCAAGGTCAAAGGTCATTTAGGGTCAATGAACTTGGACCATGTTGGGGGAATCAACATCAAAATCTTAACCTAAGGTTAAGTTTTTGAAATGTCATCATAACTTAGAAACTTGGACATAAGGTTAATTAAGTATTACTGTACATCCTGCATGAGTTTCACGCCACATGACCAAGGTCAAAGATCATTTAGGGTCAATGAACTTTGGCCAAATTGGGGGTATTTGTTGAATTACCATCATAACTTTGAAAGTATATTGGTCTAGTTCATGAAACTTGGACATAAGAGTAATCAAGTATCACTAAACATCATGTGTGCATTTCAGGTCACATGACCAAGGTCAAAGGTCAATGAACTTTGGCCATAATGGGGGTATCTGTTGAATTACCATCATAACTTTGAAAGTTTATGGATCTGACTCATGAAACTTGGACATAAGAGTAATCAAGTTTCACTGAACATCTTGTGCGAGTTTCAGGTCACATGACCAAGGTCAAAGGTCAATGGACATTGGCCATGTTGGGGGTATTTGTTGAATTACCGTCATAACTCTGTAGGTATTTTGGCTCATAAAACTTGGACATAAGAGTTGTCAAGTATCACTGAACTCACTGAATCTCATGCGAGTTTCAGGTCACAAGACCAAAGTAAAAGGTCATTTAAGGTCTTTGAACTTTAGCCATTTTAGAGGTTATTATTAGATTGCTGTCATTACTATCAAAGTTTATAGATATAGTGTATAAAATGTGGATAGGGGTAATCAAGTATCACTGACAGGTTTTAGGTCACATGATCAAGGTCGAATATCAATGAACGTAGTATTGTATCATTATATGAATGGTGTTTTTTGAATAATTATTTTATAGTAGTTTTCAAAGTCAGCACTGCTGCTATATTGAATCGCGTGATGCAGGTGAGACCGCCAGAGGCATTCCATTTGTTTTATAGATTTGACAATAAGGACCAACCATATAGTGTTAAACAATGCTAATCCCACATGTTCAGGGAGGAATTCATTATTGTTTTACTTGAAAATGAGGAGAAAATTAAAATATTTCATATAATAAAACACAAAAGAAATAGTGAGTGGATGACGTCATCAGTCTCCTCATTTGCATAGCGACCAGGATGTGCATATAACTGTTGTGTGAAATTAAGCGAAATTTTAAAATATGATAACTTTCTTATTTTACATCCGATTTTGATGACATTTTCAGTGTTATGCTTGTTGGAGTTTTCTCTATTTATGATAATCAACTTTTGGGGTGGACTTGTCCTTTAAAAACACAATTACAGGGTGCGACATAAGCGCTTGCCCGATTGCCCGGGGCAAGTAAAAGTTAGAATCGGGCAAGCAAAATTCTCCTATGGAAATTATATTTTAGAAAAATTCCCCATATTTCACCATCAAAATATAGAAAAGAAAAAGAGACAAAAAAAAAGCAATATCATTAATTTCTTCTTTCAAAAAAGTTTATAATTCGAATTGCAAAATTTGCGCCATTTTCTGCAATAAAAACACAGCTCAGAGACGTACACACACACACACAGAATCAATGGCAGTCTAGTATACCTAGCTAGCTAGCGCCTAGTCCACGCAGCTGATACATGTAGTAAAGTTTCTACGGTGTATGGAGCTGCACGAACGAAGTTTGCTCTGGAAGAAATCTCCCACAGAACTGTTCAAAATTCACATTTCTCACCAATGAAAATTCTTGTAATGTCCATATTTCCTAAAAATTGGGGTAGCTCTGTCATTTGTAAGCAGTAAAAGGAGAAATTTTCACTTCTGTTATGCTTCAAAAAGATCGGGTTTCGAATGATCGTCTGTATCGCACACACTGAAATACATTGTTTGACAGTCCCACATATGCATTTGTGTGTATGTTGATAAACGTGGTTTCTTTCGTAACTATTTTTTTTAGCCAAGGAAATTGATAAATTTTCTTCTCTATTTATGACTGGATAGTTTGAGCTTTCTTCCTCTCTATTTTCTTTCTTTCTGCCTATCTTTCCTTCTTTTGAATCTCTCTTTATTTTTTACATTTCCTTCTTTTGTTCATTTTTTCTGTTACTATACATGTAGCTGTCTTTCTTTTTGTCATTCTTTTCTTTCTTCCTTCCATCCAACCTTTGTTAACCTATTTCTTTAATCCTTCATTCTTTTTCCCCTTCCTTTCATTCTTTCTTACTGTCTTCCTTCCGTCCATCCATTCTTTACCTTTTCTTCCTTACTTTCTTCATCCCTTTCATTCTTTCTTTCTTTATTTATTTCTTTCCTTCCTTTCTTTTTGTCTTTCATTCTTTATTTCTTTCTCCTTCCTTCCTTTCTTTCCTTCCTTCTTTTCTTTCCTTCCTTCTTTCTTTCTTTCTGTTTTCCTTTATTTCTGTCTTTCGTTCTTTTGATCTTTCTTTTCTCCATCCATCCTTTCTTTTCTTCCTTATTTTTTCTTTCTGCCTTCCTTCGTCTCTTTCCTTCATTCCTTCCTTCATTTCTTTCTGTCTTTCGTTGTATCTTTCTTTTCTTTTTTATTTTTTCTTCCTTCCATCTATCCTTATACCTTTTCTTTCTTCCTTTCTTCCCTTTCTCTCATTTTCTTACTTTCTCTTTTCCTTCCATCAATCCTTTACCTTTTCTCTTTTCTTTCTTCCTTTATTTTTACCTTTTTTCTTTCTTTTTCTTTTTTTATTCGTTTCTTGCTTTCCTTCCTTTCTCTTCTCAATTTTTTTTCCTATTTTTTTTCTTTCCTTCCTTCTTTCTTTCTTTCGTTCCTTCTTTCTTTCTGATTTTCTTTTTTTTGGTCTTTTGTTCTTTTGATTTTTCTTTTTTTCCCATCCATCCTTCCTTTTCTTCCTTATTTTTTCTTTCTGCCTTCCTTCATCTCTTTCCTTCATTCCTTCCTTCATTTCTTTCTGTCTTTTGTTGTATCTTTCTTTTCTTTTTTTCTTTTTTTTCCTTCCTTCCATCTATCCTTGTACCTTTTCTTTCTTCCTATCTTCCTTCTTTCCTTTCTCTTGTTTTCTTTCTTTCCCTTTTCCTTCCTTTCTGTTTACCTTTTTTCTTTCTTGTTTACCTTTTATTCATTCCTTTCTTTCTTTCTTTTCTCTTCCTCTCATTTTTTCTATTTTGTTTTTCTTTCCATCCTCCTTTCCCTTCTTTCTTCCTTTCTTTCTTTCTTTCCATCTTTCTCTTCCCCGCAGCCATTCTCTCTCTCTCTCTTTATTTCTTTTTTTTCTTTCTTCATTCCTTTATTTCTTCGTCCTTTCTGTCTTTCTTCTTACTTTTTTTTCTTTCATTCTCTCCCCCTCTCTTCATTTTTTTTTCTCTGGTTATTTTCAGTGATTTCCCCTTTTTTTATTGTGTCCTAGTCCCCTCCAAAATATATGGAAAATATATGAGATTAGGAAATTAATTAAAGAGCATATTTACCATTTATTTTGTCATGATGTTCAAAATAAAAATCATTTAAAAAAAGAAATACATCTACAAGGTACATCAGTAGTCATGTTGAAAAATGTATTTTTAAAGCCGTCAATGGTATGGTATGTAAAACTATAAGGCTATAACTTGTTTTGAAGCAATAAAACTTTGTTTTGAAGGATTTTTTCGGGCAAGTGAAATCTATATTCGGGCAAGTATTTTCCAACTATTTGAAAATTTACTTGCCCGACTGGGCAAGTGCTTCAAAAAAGTTATGTAGCACCCTGCAATTAGATGGTAATTTTTATGTTTTTGTACACATTTATTGAAAATAGTGAGACTGAAATTGTGTTGATCTTTTGAATGGAGAATGTACTAGTATTATTTACTATCAATTATTTGCTAGTTCATTACGATTAACTTGCACGCCGAATAAAAGTACACAATTTAGTACAGCATCTCCCTACGCACGCACTATCCCAAGATCATCATGCAAATAGGCGTCCATTTCCTCTTTTACTTTCGCCTGCCGCCGTGATCAGACGTTAGCTAAGTACACTCCCACTTTGCTTTTTAAAGTGTCCGTTGTTTACATATTTATCTATGTATTTACAGCCTATTTCAATCCTTTGCCTTTCAGCTTTAGATTGATTTCATTTATATCTCTACTGCGCGGAGCTTTCGTGTTATTATTCACGTTTTTCTAACTTGTGAGTTCCGAACCGTCAGTTTCGTTTTCTCACAGACGGGTTGCTTCGGGAATCCGCTTCCCTTCCCCGTAGCTCCGCTCACTCCTGCGTGCCGCAGGCACTGATACGGCGCTCCCTTTTTTCTTTATAATCCTTTTTAATTCTTTATAATTCTTGACTTGCTCCTTTGCCTCGTCTTGAATTGAATTGATTTTATTTCCTCTCCACAGCTTAGGCTATGGGACAGGTAGGAGCGTCGTCCTTGTTTGTTCTCAAACTTGTTTTCAACTTGTTCTTTTGTGAGTCGGTTGATTGTCTCAATCAATCTTTTGTTCTTGTTTGATTAATTGATTGATTGATTAAATAATGAATTAATTAATTGTTTAATTAACTAATTGGTTCATTGTTTAATTATTAATTAATTTTAATAATTATTTTGTATTGACATTTTTTTTTTTAGACTTATTGTCTTAAAAAAAAATTTCTCTTAAATTTTTTGGGAAGCCCCCCTGTTCTCTATTAGCGTCCTTTGTTTTCGCTAATGAGTTTTCGGCTTTCCAGTTTATAGTAGACCGGCCAAAAGTCAAAAAGTGCTCTAGATAAGGATTCGATGGCAAAATTTGTTAATGCTTGGCATCCCAGCTAAAAGTCTTGCAAAAATACCCAGGAATAGCGTACGGCCGGATGCCAAGTGCAATTTTGCGTGAAAGTGTCATTTTTAGCGTAAAAACTGAAAGAATGTCGAAAATCACGCATTTTGATATTTTGACGGATTATTTTAATATTTTTTATTATCTTTGATATCCAATTATTCTTATTCAGAGTTTCAAATTATAAGTCTCATAAGTATGCATTTCAAATTTGAATATTGCACACACACATATGGCACAGGGAAACATAAAACCGCGATTTCCTCAAAATAAAAGTTTGTGAAAACTATCAATAGTTTGAAGTTTTTTTTACGCAGCTTAAATTCTTCGATTAAACTGCGTTTATCCATCAAATGTATAGTAAATGTCCTAATGTCACAAATATTAAAAGAATTTTCAAGTAAGATGGAAGATATCTCACTTTATGTTATCTGAAATGAGACAATGTGCATTCTACCAGGTGCGCGTTTTGAAAGAAAAATTGAAAATACCGTACATTATGTACATAATTACATGTATAAGTACATACTAAAGCGAGTTTTTAATTACATGTATAAGTGCATTCTAAAGCGAGTTTTTAATTGGATAGCACAATTTGTCAATTCTTTGCATCCCAGCTAAAAGTCTTGCGGAAATCCTGAGGAATAACGTACGGGCGGATGCCAAGTGCACTTTTGCGTGAAAGTATCATTTTTTGCGTAAAATTTGAAAGACTGTTGAAAATCACGCATTTTGATATTTTGACGGATTATCATCATATTTTTGGTTATCTTTGATATGGAATTCATTTTATTTAGAGTTTCAAATTATAAGTCTAGTAAATATGCATTTCAATTTGGAATATTACACACACATATATGGAAATATGAAATATAAAATCGTGATTTACTAAAAATAGTAGTTTGTGAAAACTATCAATAGTATAATGTTTTTGTTCCGCATCTCAATTTCGTCCATTTTAGCGCTAACCGAATAAATACATAATAATTGTTGTCATGGCACATATAGTGAAAACAAATGTTGAAAGAAGATGCAAGATATATCATTTTATGTTATATATGCGAAAGATAACAATGTACAATTATCGGATGCGCATTTATGATAAAATACAAACAGCGCACAATATTACATCTATATTGCACATACTAATATTAATCAGTGCGATAATCGTCATGATATTATATCAGATTATGTTTACTTTTGTAGAGTTCGATCTTCTTGCTATTTCCGCGAATTAATTGGTGCTGAACGTAAATCTACCTGTGGCGATATTCATAAATAGGTCTGATATTTAATTTGCCGTTACCATGGTAACATTAATTTTGTATGAATATCTATATCCAAAATCATAGAAACAGTAGCGTACCTACATGTAGGATTTTCCACAAGGGGGGGGGGGGGCAAAACCGTCGGCCAAAAAAATTGACAAGCAAAAAAAAAAGGTCTTCAAGCTCGTCAGGGGGGGGGGGGGCAAAAAAAGGTCTTCAAGCTCGTCGGGGGGGGGGGGGGGCATGGATACGTCTTTTGCATGGGTTGGGACTCGTCAGGGGGGGAGCAGACTGCCCCCATTGCCCCCCCCCCCCCCCCGTAGGTACGCTAGTGCATAGAAAACATACATGTATGAATAAAACGATCGAATTAGCATTTTTATACTACTCTGTCAATCTACATTTTACTTCAATTATTGGATTATCAAAGTCTAAAAAAATATGGCCGTTGCCACGGCAATACCTATTTTTTGTCTCGCCTGCATGCATAGCAGAGCAGGACTAAAGGAGCCACTTTTCCGGCGGAGGCGACGGTAGTTTTGATATAACAGCGTCATATCAACCTTGAAATCTTAACCAATGTTACGTTTTCGAAATTTCGTTTTAACTTTGAACGTACATAGGAAAACAAAATTAATGACACTTACATGTATAACAGTATTCAGGTATTACTGATCGTCTTGCACAAGTTTTAGATCACATGATTAAGGTCAAAGGTCATTTAGAGTCACTGAACTTTGGCCATATATATGGGGGTATTTTTTTCTTAATGTCATCATAACTTTTTTATTTTATTGATCCAGTTCATGATTAAACTTGAATATAAGTATGATGGATCATTTTGCACAAGTTCACATGATCAAGGTTACCGTATTTTCCGGTATATAAACCGCGGCCGTGTATAAACCGCACCCCCAATTTTTGACTCTTGGAAAAAAAAAAAAAAAATTGAGGAAACCAGAAATAGTGAAATCTGTGTAATATTCTATATATTTGAAGGAATATCTTCATGCATTCTCCGTGATACTGAAGCAATAAAATATACGAAAAGATATTATTTGTTCGATGCAAAGTGTTTTCACTTCGACAATTTTGACGCAATTATCTCGCTCATGCAATACACAGCGATAATGCCTGTACCGTACCGGTACCTGGTGCTGAGTCTACGGGCAGCTGCCGGCTGCCCCGAGCTCTGCCTCTGGTACGTCCAAAGTGATTCGTCCTGACGTATGAATTTTGCATAGATACTCATAAAACAGACTTATTACCTGTTGACGACGAATTGGGATTGTGTTTACTTAAGCAACTCAACACCATCACATGACCAAATAATTTGAGAACGGACTGTTGGCCGAGCGAGACGAGCAGTCACGTCGGCTTTTAATTTTTTTTTCTGAGCATACATGGAGGGAGCGCATGCGCGTTGCTCGTGAGTCGCCGCAACCAAGGGGGGGGGGGGTTGGGAAGGGACGATCGGGCATTGCATCTTGCAATGATATTAAGTTTTTTTTTTAAATGAGAAAAATGATGTGATGTGGATGTGGATGAAATACAATTTTTTTTAGAATTGTTTTGTTGTCTTCTTGATATAGTTTTGGTAATGATATCGTATATTATTATTTTGTAATGATATCGTATATCATATTAACTGCAGATAAGGCCTAAAATCATTGCTTCCTTGACTTAATTGGCGACGTTCTCCATTGCTGCAAAAGCAATCAATACCGGTAGATGGCGCTTCAACACGTACAGTCTTCAAGTTT